>NC_054704.1:64983955-65038534 GCF_016097555.1 Gigantopelta aegis
TCACATTAATTGTTTGGTTCTCAAAATGTGATAGAGGCGGCATGTAGCTCAGTGGTAGAGCGTTCATCCCGTGTTACAAACATGAGTAACGATTAATACAATTCCCCATCACATTAATTGTTTGGTTCTCAAAATGTGATAGAGGCAGCTCAGTGGTAGAGCGCTCATCCGAAGTGCGATGAGTCGTAGCATTGACGACTGATACCTCAAAGGCCTTGGTATGTACTGTCCTGTCTATAGGAAGTGTATGTAAAAAGATTCATTGGTCCTTTTCAATAGTAGAGATCTGACCCTGGAAACAGACGTGCTCGAAACCTTCGTGGTATATGGGCACGTTAATACAGTTTTCACTCACAATTAATAGTAGTAACGACTTTCAAGCCAAATTAACCGAAGCTTAAAATATTCTGAGGTTTCATTACACATACAAAGCCAGTGCACCACGACTGGCACATCAAAGGCCGTGGTATGTGCTATCCTGTCTGTGGGATGATGCATATAAAATATCTCTTGCTACTAATGGAAAACTGTAGCGGGTTTCCTCTCTGTAAAAGTGTCAAAATGACCATATGTTTGACATCCAATAGCCGATGATTAATAAATCAATGTGCTCTAGTAGTGTCGTTAAGCAAAACAAACTCTTTGTTAACATACAAAGATAAACTGGAAGTAAAGATAGCCTTGAATGTATGCAAAACATAAATACTTCCAATCTATACTGCAAGGTAGTGTCATAACAAAATTGGACTTGTTAAGCAAACAAAATGATTTCACCAACAGTAACATACTGCATGCAGTTTATTGCGTTATAAAATACTAATTTAATTTACCCATCCACACAGAAACTAAGATCACAACAAACAAACTGACCATTTGGTATAGAAATGAGAAAAATAAGAATACCGGAAAGCTATAATAATCAGTATAAGACAGGGCTCCTATTTTCGAAGCAATCTTAACCTACGAAAGCGTAAAACTATCGTAAACTATTACGTCACTATGGCGTGTGCTGTAGTGACGTCACAACCTACATCGGTTTTACGATTTCGTAGCACTTAAAAGTTAGATGGCTTCGAAAATATGGGCCCATATTTATACAATATCAACATCGCGTACGATCATTGCATAAAGGTCAGAGTATGAAACAGATCGTGCGTTTTCTTGTGTTTCTTTTCTTACACATTCCAACCGGCCTCGGTGGCGTAGTGGTTAGGCCATCGGTTTACAGGCTGGTAGGTACTGGGTTCGGATCCCAGTCGAGGCATGGGATTTTTAATCCAGATACCGACTCCAAACCCTGAGTGAGTGCTTCGCAAGGCTCAGTGGGTAGGGGTAAACCACTTGCACCGACCAGTGATCCATAACTGGTTCAACAAAGGCCATGGTTTGTGCTATCCTGCCTGTGGGAAGCGCAAATAAAAGATCCCTTGCTGCTAATCGGAAAGAGTAGCCCATGTAGTGGCGACAGCGGGTTTTCTCTCAAAATCTGTGTGGTCCTTAACCATATGTCTGACACCATATAACCGTAAATAAAATGTGTTAAGTGTGTCGTTAAATAAAACATTTCTTTCTTTCTTACACATTGCAATAACTGATATTTCAAAACACTACAGATTGATTAAGCCATGTGTATAACGAACATTATAATAATATTTGTTTTAGAACTACAAATAATAGTTTGTTTGTTTTGTTTAACGACACCACTAGAGCACATTGATTTATTAATCATTAGCTATTGGATGTCAAACATTTGGTAATTGCGACATTTTTTTTTCAATTAATAGCAAGGAATCTTAAATATATGCACCATCCCACAGACAGGATAGCATATACCACGGCTTTTGATATACCAATCATGTTGCATAGTCCAATGGGCCCACCAACGGGGATCGATCCGAGACCGACCGCGCATAGGGCAAGCGCTTTACCACTGGGGCTACGTCCCACTCCTTTAGAACTGGAAATGTTCCGTGGAAAGTGTATATAAAAGAGTCCTTGCTGTTTGATCATTCGGAATAGTCTGTGTGGCGGCAGCGGGTTTTGTCTCCTTCTAGTGACCGAATTTTGAAATAATCATTTGTTAGACAACAAATAGCCGTAGTTAAAACAAAAGAGCTGAGGTTGTGTTAAACAAGCCGTAGTTAAAACAAAAGAGCTGAGGTTGTGTTAAACAAGCCGTAGTTAAAACAAAAGAGCAGAGGTTGTGTTAAACAAGCCGTAGTTAAAACAAAAGAGCTGAGGTTGTGTTAAACAAGCCGTAGTTAAAACAAAAGAGCTGAGGTTGTGTTAAACAAGCCGTAGTTAAAACAAAAGAGCTGAGGTTGTGTTAAACAAGCCGTAGTTAAAACAAAAGAGCTGAGGTTGTGTTAAACAAGCCGTAGTTAAAACAAAAGAGCTGAGGTTGTGTTAAACAAGCATTTCAAAAATGTTACGTAATCTGGATTATGACCCACACGGTTAAAACTATCTTCTTTCATATCGGGGGTGGGGGTGGGGGGTGGGGACGGGGGACGGGACGTAGCTCAGTGGTACATCGCTCGCTTGATGCGCGATTGATCTAGGATCGATTCCCGTCGGTGGGCCCATTGGGCTCTTTCTCGTTCCAGCCAGTGCATCACAAATGGTGTAACAAAGGCCGTGGTATGTACTATCCTGTCTGTCGGATGGTGCATATAAAAGATCCCTTGTTGCTAATCGAAAAGAGTAACCAACGAAGTGGCAACAGCGGTTTTTTTTCAGTGTTGAGTGCGTCGTTAAATAAAACATTTGCTTTCTTCATATCAATAATGGTGTGTCCCACTGCGGAATCCTTCTAAATGATTCACTTTATCCGTGTTTAAAACACGAGTTTTGGAACAATAAATAACATATTAAAATTGCTACCATTTCGTATCAAGTTCATGTTCCTCTTACAGCCATGTGTATTATTCACCCAGACAGGAATGCTCATACCACGGCCTTTGATATACCAGTTGTGGTGCACTGGCTGGAACGAGAAATAGCCCAATGGGCCCACCGACGGGGATCGATCCCAGATTTTAGCACTGGCCTACATCTATCATAACTGCAATAAAACTTTGTTTTCATAATCATAAGGTAAGCTTTTGTAACACTTAAAAATAGAACAAATTTTACATTTTTGTGCCACAGTGACGCTGTTAAAATCGGTTTGTTTTCTAACAACCGATGATTAAATAATGCATTGATGTATCGTACAAAAATATTCCTGTCCTTTCTTTTCTTATACTAACCATCGGCTGTTGGATGTCAAACATTTGGTTATTCTGACATATAGTCTTAGAGAGGAAACCCGCTACATTTTCCAAATGCAGCAAGAAATCTCCCACAGACAGGAAAGCACATACCACGGCCTTTGACCAGTTATGGCGCACTGGTTGGAACGAGAAATCCCCAATAAGTTGAATGGATCCATCAAGGTGGTTCGATCCTGCGACGTAAGCACCTCAAACGAGCACTCAACCGGCTGAACCAAATCCCTCCCTAAATGATACTTTTTAAATAAAAATATACACAATTCATTGAGACGGACAAAATTCTGGACAAAAAACATGCTAACAAGAACATGTTTTCTTTGTCTGCGGTCACTCGCATTTTCTCATGATATTTTCTAACTGAAATGTTTGCGCATACAGCTGAAGCACTACAAAGAATATTTCACATTAAACATGTTTTCGCGTAGATTGTTCGCATATATGTTTGAAAAGTTTTAAGAAATTACTTCTGGAAAAATGACATTGTTTTAAAGATATGAGATTAAAATGAAATGTCAGTATTATTCAAGGCAAATCAAAACTAACTAAACAAATGTTTATTTTTATTTTACATCAAATGTTTTGAAATATGTTACATACTATTATCTTAAATGAGAAGGTAGAACATGCCAAGGAAAGTAATATATAATATATACTAATATTATGTATGTTATCATGTAATACCATGTCTGTAAATTTTATAAATTATTAAAGAAATATATATTCGTCGTAATTGTAAAATGGGGGCGGGATGTAGCCAAATGGTAATGCGCCCGCCTGATGCGTAGTCGGTCTGCGATCGACCTCCGTCGGTGGGCCCATTGGGCTGTTACTCCGATCCAGCCAGTACCATGACTGGCATATCAAAGGCCTTGTTATGTGCTCTCCTATCGTGGTGGGGGTGGGGGTGGGGGGTGGGGTGGGGGGGGGGGTGGGGTATTGCTTATATAAAAAAAAAATCTTGCTATTAATGGTCAAAAAAAATCTATATGTCAAAATTATCAAATTTGACATCCAGTAGCCGATGATAAATAATAATCAATGTGCTCTGGTGGTGTCGTTAAAACAACTTTAACTTTAATTGTAATATATAGTTGTTCGTCTTTAATTTACGAAACGTATTTGCGTTAAGACATCGAGGGTTACCAAATAAAACTAAAACTGTCATTTTTATTGCTGACCATGTATTTTGTTGTTTTAATTTCAATACAAATTGCAAATGTTTTCCATATTTGGTTGTAATAAAAACAATATTAAAATATGTGTTCTATTGTTTCCACATAATCGAATTTGATGTCAATAATACTTTCCAGGAGGTGGGATGTGGCCCAGTCGTAAAGCACTCGCTTGATGCTTGGTCGGTCTGGGATCGATCCCTGTCTGTGGGTGCACCATTGGGGCTGGTATTTGCTCCTTTCTATGAGAGGTGCATATAAAAGATCCTTGCTACTAATGAAAAATGTAGGTATTTTTCTCCATAAAAGGCCCAAATGTTGGTCCAACAGCCGATGATATAAATCAATTGCTCTATGATTAAACAAAACAAACTTTACTTTTTAATATAAAAGATCCCTTGCTACTAATGAATGTTTTAACGAAAAATGTATTTAAAGGCACTTTTTATTTTACGGTTATATGGCGTCAAAGACTACACAGATTATGTTTTTAAGGGGAAACCCGCTGTTGCACATTACCTTTTACGAATGTTTTTATTTGCGCTTCCCACATCACAACCATGCCGATGTTGAATAAATCAATATCACTGGTCGGTGCAAGTGGGTTATTAAACAAAAAGGCTTGCGGAGCACTCACTCAGGGTTTGGAGTCGGTTCTGGATTAAAAATCCATGCCTCGACTGGGATCCGAACCCAGTACATATCAGCCTGTAATACCTTAAAGCTGCCACCGAGGCCGGTAAATACTTTAAAGCTGAATGTTTTAACCACTGTTTGATGCAGGGATATCAAACTTAGTGTCCTGTAACTAGATCACTTTAACATAATTTTAACATCACGTGTATTAGTCGTGTAGAAGTAGGTGGTTTGTAACCACACAGATAATAATGGAGGAAACCCGCTGTCGCCACTTCATGGGCTACTCTTTTCGATTAGCAGCAAAAGATCTTTTATATGCAACATCCCATAGACACGATAACACATACCACGACCTTTGATATACCAGTCGTGGTGCACTAGCTAGAGCGAGAAATAGCCCGATGGGCCCACTGACGAGGATCGATACCAAACCGACCGCGCATCAAGCGAGCGCTTTACCACTGGCCTACGTCTCGCCCCTAATCAACTATTGATTACAATAACATCAAAACACAGTGTATATTTGAAACTGGTCGCTATTTCGGTGAATACGTGACGGAGATTGTTCTATGTAGGCCTACTATATGTTATTTTAGTCGAGGATTCTTGGGGGGAGTCCAAAACAGTTTTCGCTCAGTCACAGTACATTACAATTTTAATATTCTTTAGTTGAATTTTTAAAAGTAAAAATTATATATGGGATCGATCAGTGTGTAGTTATTTGCTCTATTATGTTAGTTTATTTATTTATTTATTATTATTATTATTATTATTATTATTATTATTATTATTATTATTATTATGGAGCGGGATTTAGCTCAGTCGATTGAGCGCTCGCTTGAGATGCTTGTGTAGCAGGATAGAACCACTTCAACTGATTGAATTTTTTCTCGTTCCAACCAGTGCACCACAACTGATCAAAGGCCGTGGTATGTGCTTTCCTGTCTGTGGAAAAATGCATATAAAAGATCCCTTGCTGCATAAAGAAAATGTAGCAGGTTTCCTCTATTGACTACGAGTCAGAATTAACAAATGTTTGACATCCAGTAGTCGATGATTAATATATCAATGTGCTCTAGTGGTGTCGTTAAACAAAATAAAAACTTTACTTTATTATTATTAAATTTAACAGAACAATGGCACTTGGCATGCACCAAGCACCCGTTTCTTCAACCATAGTTGGACACTGGCGTATTCAGGATTTTATACGGGGGAGGGCAACCCATATTGGGGGGGGGGTTACAACCAATATTAGGAGGGGAAAACCCATATTGGGGGGGGGGCAACCCACGCTATGTATGGATGTATATATGTATGATTTTATAAAAAAATTATAGTTTTTATTAAAAAAAAAGGTTTCATGGGGGTGGGCATGGCTCCCGTGGCCCCCCTCCCTACGCTACTGTAGCTGGATACGTTCAGACAGTTGTTACAGTGCCAGACTAGGACTACATGTCGTGTATGGAAGTGTATGGACGGACATCTGACTGGTGTCTACGGGACGCCCGCCACTTCCTGCTACTGTTCTCTTATCCTGGATCCGTGAAAGTGTCACCTCCGTGTGGGGCCATGTTCAAATTGACTCTCGTCCTCGCGGTGGTCAGTTAGAGTGTCCACATTGCCAGTGAGCAAACCTTTCTGCCGAAACAGTGGCACGCAATGGACGCTCATTCTATACACTTTGGGCCAACGAAAATCTATTTTTGTATCCTCTTAGCCGATTGGATAAACCGATTCAGGCTTCACCAGTATACATCTGCTTTGATGTTTATTCACGAAAAGCTTAACTGTTTAATAGGATATACCTTTGGTAAACAGACCCGAGTTAGGCAATATATATAGTGAATGCTAGTAATGGATTTACTGGAATTAACGTGCAGACTAGGACCCATATTCACAAAATATCGTAAGCCTAGTTTTACACGTAAACGTAAATCTACGACTGAAGAGCTATTCACGAAACCACGAAAACGTAAGTTACGTGTAAAGTTGGACGTAAATATAAGAGTGCCTCAGGTTGCAACTAACGCTGCACGTAAGTTGTGTACATATAATAAATCAAGCACGATCGCCGTTATTTACTATTATTTACGGAAACTAGCAGCATTTCCAATAAATGAAGCAGTTTGCTATGGCGAACGCCCACGGATTGAACATATTTTTGTTCGTGATCGAACGGATGTTTTCGACTTGGCCAATTTCTCCTGAGTTATCTTTTCCTTTTTAAGAAATGTCCTCAAGTTCGTACCAAAACGCGGATCCCCACCAATACCAAAATGCCAAGGTTCACTGTTCGCAATGTTATTGTTAGCAGACGACAAACAAAATTGCGTTTTGCGCATTTGTTATTTACCCAGTAGCCATCGTTTCTAATGTGTTTTTATTAATTACTCCAGTGAGAATGTTACATCGTAGATTTACGTCCAACTAAGTTACGTTTACATTTACGACCATCTTTGAGAATAAGGTGCTTCTTGCACGTAAACGTAAATCTACGGCACACGTAAGTGCTAGTCGTAGACGTAAATTTACACTTTTTTGTGAATATGGGTCCAGGTCTATGGAAAAACAGGCCCGGAGGAACCGGAGGGAAGGGGGCGGGGGTAGTGTATTTGGGGGTGTACATGGATCACGGAAGTAAGAAAACATTAACCTAGCTCAATGCCTATGGTGTGTACACCATTTGAGTCTGGCAGCAACATGTCGTGACGTGGGTCCTTCATGCGTGGATGTGACCTCTATACAATCGATTCCTAATCGTCTGACCGATGCTTCTGACTCAAGCTGTCACACGAATATGGCTCGTGATTTGATTGGCTTATAAGCTAACCCTGTGCCCAGATTTTCAGAGCTATCTTAGCGCTACGATACCGGCCTCGGTGGTGTCGTGGTTAAGCCATCCGACATAAGCTTGGTAGGTACAGGGTTCGCAGCCCGGTACCGGCTCGCATCCAGAGCGAGTTTTAACGACACAACGGGTAGGCGTAAGACCACTACACTCTCTTCTCTCTCACTAACCACTAACAATTAACAGCTAACCCACTGTCCTGGACAGACACCCCAAATAGCTGAGGTGTGTGCCCAGGACAGCGTGCTTGAACCTTAATTGGACATAAAACACGAAACTAAGTAAGAAGAAGAAGAAGAAGAAGAAGAAGCACTACGATATTGTAAAATCATCGTAGGCTATGACATGCGTTATTGTGACCTCAAAGCTTACGATATCGTAGTGCTTAGATAGCTTCAAAATTCTTTAGCCAGAACCGGAATACTAGCCCTTGCCCGTCCTGAATGCAGATGGATCATCATCTAAATTTTGGATTCGCCGAAATCGGACTGACTGTGACACAGCAGTCCCACGGCTTCGAGACGTTCCTAACGTCGAAGACGTCGCATTGTCGACCATTTACTAAATGTTGTCAAACGTGTGTGACAAACAATCTGTGGTTTTGTGTTCCAGTCGCAAACAGGAAGGTTTATTTCTACAGTGGCCGCGCAACGAACGCACAATTCAAGTGTATTATTCGGATAGAAGGTACGTGGTCAATTATGAGTGAAAAATTAATAGAATTAAAAAACACACACATAATACTTATTTATAGAACGCAAGTGAAACAATTAAGATATTATAATAAAACAAATACGGGGAATTGTCATTGTCATTGTTATATTTATAGTCTATAAATGGGTGACTGACAATAACAAAATAAATAATAAAAAAGAAGAAGGAAATGTTTCAATCTAATTAAAATTAGCTCCACTATTACATGTGGATCTAAAGACAGCCAGTTGGAGCTCATGTCCACCAATCAAAACCTTACTTGCAGAATCCTGCCAGTGATTTAAAAATAATTTAAAAACATTCCGAATTATCCTGAGGGTATACGACATGTTTCGTGTGAATTACAAATGCCTTAAAACATGTTTTATTTTATAAAATAAATAATTTGTAATGTAAAACTGAAGACTGATAACCCACCCCATACGTATTGGTATGGTTCGCTGTACTGCAGCCACTAAAATAGACTCGCCCGATATTTTTAGAATTTGTATGCTCCCAAATAACGTTATAAAAGGCGAAGTGTGATTGGTCAATATTTAATTTTTTTTATTATTTACAGACGAAATGTTACCTGGACATTGTGGACTACGCAGTGTTGTTAGTTTTAAATCACTGGCAGGATTCTGGAAGTAAGGTTTTGATTGGTGGACATGAGCTCCAACTGGCTGGTGTTAGATCCACATGTAATAGTGGAGCTAATTTTAATTAGATTGGAAATGTTTTTATTTAACGACGCACTCAACACATTTTATTTACAGTTATATGGCGTCGGACATATGGTTAAGGACCACACAGATATTGAGAGAGGAAACCCGCTGTCGCCATCTCATGGGCTACTCTTTTCGATTAGCAGCAAGGGATCTTTTATAAGTACCATCCCATAGACAGGATAGCACATACCACGGACTTTGATGTACCAGTCGTAGTGCACTTGTTTGAGCGAGAAATAGCCCCAATGGGCCCACTGTAATAAAAAAGAAAGAAGAAAGGCTCACAAAAATTAACAAAAATGAGCCATTCCTCTAAACAAAATCAACAAAAACCCAACCCCCCAAAAACAAAAAACAAAAAACCCATAAAAAAATCCCATAAGATCACCCCCCCCACCTAATAGAGTTTGTTTTATTATTTTTTGTTTAACGACACCACTAGAGCACATTGATTTATTAATCATCGGCTATTGGATTTCAAACAGTTGGTAATTTTGACATATAGTCATGAGAGGAAACCCGCTAAAAAACAATCCATTAGTAGCAAGGGATCTTTTATATGCGCCATCCCACATACAGGACAGCACATACCACGACCTTTGATATACCAGTCGTGGTGCACTGACTGTCACGAGAAATAGCCCAATGGGTCCACCGACGGGGATCGATCTCAAACAGACCGCGCATCAAGCGAACATTTTACCACTGGGCTACGTCCCGCCCCTATTCGGATAGACACCCCTTGCCTGTGCATCATCCCGTCACGTGATACACATACATACTGAGTCGTTAAAACTCGCTCTGGATGGGAGCCGATACCGGGTCGTTCCAGCCAGTGCTTCACAGCTGGTGTAACAAAGGCCGTGGTATGTAGTATCCTGTCTGTGGGATGGTGCATATAAAATATCCCTTGCTGCTAATTGAAAAGTGTAGCCCATAATGTAGCGACAGCGGGTTTCGTCTCTGAATACCTGTGTGGTCCTTAACCATATGTCTGACGACATATAACCGTAAATAAAATGTGTTGAGTGCGTCGTTAATTAAAACATTTCCTTCCTTCTAATACCGGGTTGCGAACCCTGTACCTACCAGCCGATGGCTTGACCACGACACCACCGAGGCAACTTTATCATGTTACAGATCACGTTTGACTTTTATGGCGATTTATCCGTTGAGGGAGGCTACACTTTTCGATTAGCAGCAAGGGATCGTTTATATGCACCATCCCATAGACAGAATAGCACATACCACGACCACGACCTTTGATGTACCAGTCGTGGTGTGCTGGCTGGAGCGAGACACTAATCTCAGAATGCTTGTTTTGAATTTCTTTTTACCGTACTTCATTCAATTACTATTTTTTTAAATGAAATATTCCCTACTTATTTTAAACAATGTATATTAAAAAATATCCGGGGCATTATACACAGAGAAAAGTAATAACGATCCACCGGCCTCGGTGGTGTCGTGGTTAAGCCATCGAACATAAGGCTGGTAGGTGCACGGTTCGTATCCCGGTACCGGCTCCAACCCAGAGCGAGTTTTAACGACTCAGTGGATAGGTGTAA
Source organism: Gigantopelta aegis (assembly GCF_016097555.1). Classification (NCBI taxonomy): domain Eukaryota; kingdom Metazoa; phylum Mollusca; class Gastropoda; order Neomphalida; family Peltospiridae; genus Gigantopelta; species Gigantopelta aegis. The sequence goes on from NC_054704.1 coordinate 64,994,882, forward strand.
GACCACTACACCCTCTTCTCTCTCACTAACCACTAAAAATTAACCCAATGTCCTGGATAGCTGAGGTATGTGATCAGGGTAGCGTGTTTGAACCTTAACTGGATATAAGCACGAAAATAAGTTGAAAGGAAACCCCCCCCCCCCAAAAAAAAAAAAAAAACCCCAAAAACCAAACCCCAGACCCCAAAAGGATCCACCCTAGCAGCACGGATATAATATCATTAGACAATGGTTCATCAAACGAGATAAAACTACCAAATAAAAAAAAAAAAAAAAATTATATAGATTTTTTGGGGCAGGATGTAGCCTAGTGGTAAAGCGCTCGCCTGATGCGCAGTCGGTCTTGGATCGATCCCCGTCAGTGAGCCCATTGGGCTATTTCTCGTACCAGCCAGCGCACCACGACTGGTATATCAAAGGCCGTGGTATGTGCTATTATGTTTGTGGGATGGTGCATATAAAGGATCCCTTGCTACTAATGGAAAAATATGGCGGGATTCTAAGACTATGCGTCGAAATTACCAAATGTTTGATGAATATGTGCTCTAGTAGTATCGTTAAACAAAACAAACTTTCATCGAACTGACCTATTTTGTGTAACCACTGTCGATATTAGTTTTTCAAAATATGACGGTATCACTGGCTCAGGCTTTTTAGCCGTTTTGTACATTTGCATTTGGATTAGCGTAACTTACCTTTGATTAAACGCTGCTTTGGGTGATATCTACCAACACCCACACACTCAGACCAGCACTGATATAATTTATCACAAACATATATTAGTAAATAAATTTTGATATAATTGCAGGCAGGGCACAAGCAAGTCGACATGGGGGGAGCGGGGGGGGGGGGGGCTGAGATCGAGGACGCAAAGCAGTTTCTAGGGTGTTTGGGGATATGCTTCCTCCCTAAAAGTTTGAAAACTAGATTTCCTGCATTCCACAAGTAAAATTCATCTCTGCCTTAAGATTTACTACGAATAATATTTTTTATTCAGAGAATTATTGGGGAGGGGGGCCCTCCGTGCCAGAATGGTAAAAAAGGAAAAAAAAAAAAAAAAAAAAAAAAAAAAAAAAAAAAAAAAAAAAAAAAAGAAGAAAAAAGAAAGAAACGTAATTAAAATAACCTCAAAAACAAGAAACAAATCTGTACGTCTGCTGTACTTACAAATCTAGAGCTTGTTTTAGTGTGTGTGTGTGTGTGTGTATGTGTGTATACTACTCAAAAGAATTTAAGGGTCAAACATTTATAACCAAATAAGTTTCAGAGTGTATTAGATTGATGATGTAAACTACACCAAATTTTTTATTTATTGTTCCATATTTACAAAACCCCACAAATAAACGTCACTGTATACAAGAAAGTCACATGACATGCAGTTGAAGGTTGTCAAACATGGATTTTACACATTAGAACATTCGTTTAATAGTGTGTGAATACACCCCTGGCGCGAATACACTCGACACATCGTTGCCTCATGCTGTTGATCAGACGTCTGAAGAACTCTTAGGGAATGGCCTGCCACTCTGCCATAAGAAGTTGACCCAGATCATGAAGGTTGGCCGGAGGGGCATGGTTATCCCGAACTCTCCTGCCTAATTCGTCCCAGGCGTGCTCTATTGGGGCCAAGTCAGGCGAATATGCCGGCCAATCCATCCTGGCGATACCTTGTTGTCTGAGAAAGTCCGTTACCACCCTGGCGCGGTGGGGTCTAGCATTGTCATCCTGCAGAACTGCCCCGCCGCCAATCTGCTGAAGGCCTGGGAGAACCAACGGCCGGATAATCTCATTCAGATAGCGGATTCCATTCAGATTGCCATCCACCACATAGAGGGGGGTCCTGTGGTGGATAGAGATGCCGCCCCACACCATGACGCTGCCACCACCGAACCGGTGACGTTGTCTAACGTTAACGTCAGCGAAGCGCTCCCCAGGACGTCTGTAGACACGAACCCGACCGTCTTTGAACTGGAGACTAAACCTGGACTCATCAGTGAACATCACTCGACCCCACTGAACACGTTGCCATCGCAGATGAAGCTTGCACCAGTGACGTCTGGCCGTTCTGTGACGTGGTAGGAGTGGTGGTCGAACAGCCTGGCGACGGCAGCGTAGATTATTGGCTCTCAGACGATTGCGTATGGTTTGATCAGACACTCGAGTTCCAGTCGCAGTCCGCAGATTGTTACGTAATCGGCGTGCAGTGGTTGTGCGTTGACGTAGAGCCATATTGGTGATGTAGCGGTCCTCTCTATTTGTAGTGCTTCGGGGTCTTCCCGAACGTGGACGATTTCGAACAAAATTCGTTGCTTGGTACCGTTGCCACAGTCGGCCAACGACACTCTGACTGACACCAAGTCTCAGAGCAACATTTCTTTGCGTATTGCCATCCTGAAGCCAAGCAATAGCCCTTCCTCGATCTTCGATAGTCAGTTGAAGTCGTACCATTGTCGAATTTGGAGTGTGCACCGTACACGAACGCAAGCTCCAATTATACGGAAATTCAGCATTGGGAACATGGAATACACGTGCAAAGCGTTCAAATGAAGCGCTTTGTGACAAAGCAAGTTATGGGCACTTAGCAGACCTTTCGCTTTCGCCCTAATTTACGTGCAAATGTAAGCATGTTTTCGCCATTAGAACTAGTCGACAGTGTCAATGACAGTGGATTTTAATTCATTTATGGGTTGCTTAGACCCACTTTCGTCAAAATGGAACAATACCATGCGTGACATTATGGTCTAGCTAATATAATTGACATTCAGAAAATAATGTCGAAAATATCGTCTGACCCTTAAATTCTTTTGAGTAGTATATATATATATGTATGTCTTTGTGATGTGTGTGTTGTTCGTATGGTGTGTGCATGTCTTTTATTAATGAAAAAAATGTAGCGTGTTTCCTCTCTAATATTATGTAAAAATTACCCAATATTCGACATCCAATCGCCGATGATTAATAAAGCAAGAGGCGGGACGTAGCCCAGTGAAGCGTTCGCTTGATTCGCGGTTGGTCTGGGATCGATCCCCGTCGGTGGGCCCATTGAGCTATTTTTCGTTCCTATCCTGTCTGTGGGATGCTGCATATAAAAGATTCCTTGCTACTAATGGAAAATTGTAGCTGGTTTCCTCTCTAAGACTATATATCAGAATTACCAAATGTTTGACATCAAACAGGCGATGACTAATAAAATCAATGTGCCCTAGTGATGTCGTTAAACAAAACAAACTAATAAATCAATGTACTATAGAGGTTTAAACAAAACAAAACAAACTTTAATATGAAACAGAGCAAACAAAATCTCAAGGACAATTAATGTGAGTATAGTTCAACGTTAAATGAATTAAAGTTACAGTCTCTGGTTACCATATTATAATATCATGCACAAATATGAAATACAAGTTCAACTGCACTTTTAAAAAACTCGTGTGTGTTCGCTATGTACGGAGAACGTCAAAGTATACGCTCGATTCGTCGCCTGTGCGGCCATTGCTCGGCAAACCACAAATGACCAGGCTGTTGTCAATTTCTGTTGACAGGTGCGTTTGCGGATTTGAAATTGTAGGGTTCGTCTCAAAAATGAAATGAGAATTCTTGCGCTGTACAAAGAACGTTCGGTTGAGGATACATATTATTCTTTCGTTAAAACCGGTTGATCTTGACAACGTACTATCGGCCTTTTATGTACTAAACAGAACTGGATCATCTATTCTAAATGCTTAAATAATAAAAAATATTCCAGACACTGCAGCTTTAAAACTTGGAACAATGTAAATTACATGAATGCTAGTTAGCAAACCATTTTGTACGGTTGTACGTGTATTCCGATATTAATTGACGAAATCTATATCTATGGATAATTATCGTATATCAACATTTGCTGTCATCAAAAATTAATATATAGACCTATCAATATTCGTATATATGATAAGCATGCTTGGGAGTTTTCAGGAGGAATAAATATATTGCCACGAAGTTTTACAAGAACAAACAACTAAAATAGGTGCGAATTCAAACGGAGGTTGTGAGGTGCGCACCCCTAATAAACCGGGAGCCCAGAGAGGTTTAATTAGTATTACGAGTACAAAAGGTTTGAGGCCTGGAATATGTAGGTGTGGCCTGTGGGACCCCCAAACGGCCATTCTTAAGTGTCATCTCCTGTACCAATCCGAAGGGCTGCCCCTCAAAATACCTCAAATTTTAAGTTTAATTAGCATGGTTGAGTACACCAATCAAACCTACACCAAAATGTTCTCTGTTGATGTACTAATTAAGATTCACCATTCTTAAATGTCAACTCCTGTACTTAGTCCACTCATAAACGCCCCTAATTAGCACTAATTAGAAGTTTAATTAGCATGGTTGAGTACATCAACGAAACTGATGCCAAAATATTCTTTAGGGTACACTGACTAAGGATAAGTGATTCTTAAGTGCCAACCCCTGTACCAAATTCATTTAAGAACGGGTCAAAGGTCAAAATTCACCCAATTTCAGGTTTAATTAGCACGATCAAGTACATCAACGAAACTAACGTTAACATTTTCTCTCTTGATATAGTAATTAAGATCCACCATTCGTAAGTGTCAACTCAAATGGGGTTTGTGTCTTAATGTTGAAAAAACTAAAATAGTAGTTTTCACAAAAGGTGGGTGCCGATATGATTATGAAAAATAGTATTACAATGATTTGTTACTCGAGGCTGTAGACCAGTTTACTTATCTCGGATTAGGTTTTAATTATAAAGTTAAATTTACGCATGCGATCAATTTATTGACAGATCAGGGACGAAAAGCCATATATGCATTAAAGAGAAATACAAATAAGTTAATGTTAAACCATAGGTCTTCTTTGTCTTTATTTGATACATACATAGCAAGTATTTTGAATTACTGTGCCGAGATTTGGGGTTTTTACAAGGCAAACTCTATAGAGAATTTACACATATAATTTTGTAAGAATATTCTAAATGTTAAAAGTGCCACTACTACTATTATGTTATATTTTGAATTAGGTAGATATCCCCTTTTGTATACTCGTAAGTACCGTATGATAAAATATTGGTTTAAATTATTGAACACAAAGAATTGCATCTTGTACTCTGCATATGTGGAACTTAGATCAAAATGTGATACAGGTAATAACTGGGCAAGACAAATACGGCAAATACTGTGTTCAGTAGGTTTATATGAACTGTGGTGTAAACTATAATTTTCATTTGTTATTAATAAAACAGAGAATTATGGACCAGTGTAAGCAAGATCTTAATGGGCTCCTGGACACGTCTATCAAATGTTCATATTTGTATAAATATTTAGTAAAAGAGCTTATTTTATCAAATTACCTGATGAAACCTATTCCAAGTCTATATAAAAAATGTATTACAAAGATAAGATTATCATCACATAGTTTAGCTATTGAAGTTGGAAGCTATCATAACATAAGTGGATCTAAACGATTGTGTGTCTTGTGTAAAATAGGTGAAATTGAGGACGAGTTTCATGTGATATTATGTTGTCCCTTTTTCAGTGATTATAGAATTTTATATATCAAGAAATATTATAGAATCCATCTATCTATGTTTAAGTTGATAGAATTACTATCAACTAAAAATGTAAATGATTTATGTAAATTAGAGAAATATCTGTTCAAAATGTTTAAAAGACGAGAATCGATAGTTAAATAGTCTATATACAGAGTTCTATACAAAAGCATTTATATTCTCCGTGTCCTTTACATGCCAACACCTTCCATTGTGTCATTGTTGTATATGCATTTGTATGTATAACTGATGAACTGTAAATGTTCAAGGTTAATAAATGAATTGAATTGAACTCCTGTACTTAGTCCACTTAAGAATGCCCCATATTAGCGCTAATTAAAAGATTAATTAGCATGATTGAGTACACCAGTGAAAAACAGTGAAAAGCTTGGTATACCAAACATAAGATACAAGCTAGTTCACACGGTCCATAGGTGATTGTTCTGGGTGATGTAATGGCCACTCAATTGAATAATCAATTTTGGGGAATTCTGTCCAAGCTGCAAGCCACACAATGAATTCATTTAAGGTCAACGGTCACAATTTGCCCAATATCAGGTTTATTAGCATTCACGAGTACATCAAAACATTAATATGTTCTCTGTTGGTCTGATAAACAAGACCCGTGATTCTTAATGTTAACTCCTGTAGTTAAAGAGAGGATCATCTCAAATATGAGCCTGATGTGTTGGAAAGATGCATACCCGGACGACCAACACATACTGACACTATAAGAAATGAAAAACGCGTAATTTTAGAGTTAATAAAAAAACGTGGTTATTCCTGCTAACTAGGGCAGCCATTTTGTTTCGTTTTTGTGACGTCCGGTGGTATAGCTTGGGCTGAAGTGACGTCAGCTCCGCCCAACGCCTCTATTCACAGTGAAAACAAACGCTCTAATTTATAATAAGACGCTTCGCTTTCATCAACCTGACTTGTAAAACAACATAAATGACTTGATAGTATAATAAACTATTTAAGTAAATATATTTCAATCTGCATCAATAGAACGAAATGGAGTTATAGTATTTTACTCTTTTAAAAAATCCAAAGAAAAAAATGCATATTATTAGGCCTATTGGTAGGGTACGTTCGAGCAAAAACGACCACTCACGATACCCAAATGATAATTTTCTTTTCTCTGGGACTACGTAATTGGTCAGTGTTTTTATTTTAGATGGGAAAGTCTACTTAATCAAGGGTTTTACAGAATTAATTACAATAATAAAGCAGGACGACTGATAATGTCCATTACGATTTGAGGAGTGTCCGCGTGGTTAGCACACAATACCCTGCGATGTTAAAAGAGGCACATCTTTTTAGTGTGTCTAGACACAGTGTCTGGGGACCGTCTAAATATACACCTGCCAATCAGGAACCACAGGTACAGGCCCGGAAAGAAAAGACCAATTAACCAAGAAAACACTCCGATTATTATTTCAGTACGTGGGATACTTTATGTACAAAACATAAGACAGTTATTCCAACACTTTAACAATGGTGGTTTATTTTGTATTGAAAAATAATATATACTTGATGCTGGCTTACTGGGATGGATACTATTACAGAACATTGCGATGCATCCGCAAAAATCAGGTATGTTTTGTTTCTTCAGTTCGAAGACTAATTCCTGACGTGACACGTTAGGTATTACGTAACCACCAGCTCGCCAGAGGGCGTATTCACTGGGATGGTACAAAATGGCTGCGCCCGTTATCTATACTAGCGGTAACATTTAAGCATTTTATTAATTAACTATACGATTATACTTGTTGATATTAAGCAATAATGTGCATTATATATCGTTGACTATGCATAACAGGCCAAATACCTTAATTGTTCCCTCCTTTAATCCACTTTAAATGCAATGAGCGTGAAATGAAAATGTATGATTAATATAACTAATAGTTTTCTATTTGACTGTAATATTATGTGAACATATGACATAATATGACTATTTCCGCATTTGAACAATGAAAGATTACATTTACTTGATCTACTCATTGCCTTTAATTCTCAGTGCGAGTGTTATAGCAGTGATACTTTTTGCATGAACAAGAGCAACTGTTGTAATAGTTATACATACGTTGATCCATTGTTTTCACCAGTGTCTAGTAAAATTCTGAATGTACTATTAGTTGAACAGTGAAAAGCCTGGTATACCAAACTGAAGATACAAGCTAGTTCACACGGTCCATAGGTGATGGTTCTGGGTGATGTAATGGCCACTGAATTGAATAATCAATTTTGGGGAATTCTGTCCAAGCTGCAAACCACACGATATACTTTTGATTCCGCACCAAAACACATGAAATAAAAATGGGATTTCTCCAAAACCACAGCATGAATAAAGAATATGAGTATATGATTATACTAAATGCAATCGAATTCCAAGACTAGATCAAAACGAAAAGTGCATCCTTAAATCTAAACTAAGTTATTAATGTGATCAAAATTCAACTGAAGGAGTTGTCACTTAAGAATGGTGGATCTTAATTAGTATATCAACAGAGAACCTTTTAACGTTAGTTTCGTTGACGTACTCGATCGTGCTAATTAAACCTGAAATTTTGTGGATTTTGACCTTTGACCTGTTCTTAATTGGATTTGGTACAGGAGTTGACACTTAAGAATCACTGATCCTTAGTCAGGGTACCCTAAAGAATATTTTGGCATCAATTTCGTTGATGTACTCAACCATGCTAATTAAACTTCTAATTAGTGCTAATTAGGTGCGTTCTTAAGTGGACTAAGTACAGGAGTTGACACTTAAGAATGGTGGATCTTAATTAGTACATCAACAGAGAACATTTTGGTGTAGGTTTGATTGGTGTACTCAGCTATGCTAATTAAACTTAAAATTTGGGGTATTTTGAGGGGCGGCCCCTCGGATTGATACAGGAGATGACACTTAAGAATGGCCGTTTGGGGGTCCCACAGTCCACACCTACATATTCCAGGCCTCAGACCTTTTGTACTCGCAATGCTAATTAAAACTCTCTGGGCTCTCGGACTATATCACTACAGTACACCAGTTATCACCTAATGACTAGTGCTGCCATGACAGTACAGTGGTTATCACCTACATGTAGTCACTAGTGCTATCACCACAGTACACCAGTTATCACCTAATGACTAGTGCTGTCACTACAGTACACCAGTTATTACCTAATGACTAGTGCTGTCACTACAGTACACCAGTTATTACCTAATGACTATAGTGATATCATGACAGTACAGTGGATATCACCTACATGTTGTCACTAGTGCTATCACCACAGTACACCAGTTATTACCTAAAGACTAGTGTATATCACCACAGTACAGTGGCTATCACTTAGTCACTAGTGCCATCACCACAATACACCAGTTATTACCTAAAGACTAGTGTTATCATAGTACAGTGGTTATCACTTAGTCACTAGTGCCATCACCACAGTACAGCAGTTATTACCTAAAGACTAGTGTTATCACCACAGTACAGTGGTTATCACTTAGTCACTAGTGCTATCACCACAATACAATGATTATCACTTAGTCACTATTGCCATCACCACAGTACAATGGTTATCATCTTGACACTAGTGCTATCACCACAGTACAGTGGTTATCATGTAGTTGCTGGTGTCATGACCACAGTACAGTTGTTATCATCTTCTCACTAGTGCTACCACCACAGTAGTGGTTATCATGTAGTCACTAAATTGCTATCATCACAGTACAGTGGTTATCACCTACATATAGTCACTAGTATTGTCACCCAGTTAACTAGTGCTATAAACACAGTATAGTGCTCAGTTATCACCCAGTCACTAGTATTATCACCACAGTGCAGTGGTTATCACCTAGTCACTAGTGCTATCACCACAGTACAGTGGCTATCACCTTGTCATTAGTGCTATCACCACAGTACAGCTACTAGTGGTTATCATGTAGTTGCTGCTGCCATGACAACAGTACACTGGTTATCACCCCACTATTGCTATCACCCCAGTACAGTGGTTAACACCTACTCACTAGTGTTATCACCACAGTACAACAGTTATCACCTAGACACTAATACTATCCAGGGCTTCTAGAATGTTTATAAAATCCACTAGCCATTGGATCAGTGATTTAAAAAATTTACTAGCCACAATAAAGAATTTACCAGCCCTACTTTAATTTAAATTAGTACAATTTTACTAAATAATAGTAATAATGGGGTATGTCACCTAAAGAGGGAGATAGAGCTTAAAAACATTAACATTGGGGTGGGGTCAGGATATTCATATTTACAAAATAGACTTAACTGAAACATTTGACTAAAAAATTTACTAGCCATTTGGCATGACAATAGTAGTTATTTACTAGCCCATCATTGAATATCACTAGCCATGGGAGTGGGGCTACCATAATCTAGAAGATCTGTATTATCACCACGGCACAGTGGCTATCACCTACATTTTTTCACTAATGTTATCAACACAGTACAGTGGTTAACATCTCTAGTCATTAGTATTATGACCACAGTCCAGCGCCTATCACCTAGTCACTAGTATTATCACCACAGTACAGTGGTTAACACCTAGTCACTAGTATCATCATCACGGTACAGTGGTTATCACCTAGTCACTAGTACTATCACCACAGTACAGTAGTTAACACCTAGTCTCTAGTATTATCACCACCATACAGTGGTAATTAACACCTAGTCACTAGTGCTATCTCCACAGTACAGTGGTTATTACCTAAAGACTAGTGTTATCACCACAGTACAGTGGTAATTAACACAGTCACTAGTGTTATCTCCACAGTACAGTGGTTAACACCTAGTCACTAGTGCTATCTCCACAGTTCAGCAGTTATCACCTAGTCACTAGTGCTATCACTACAGCAGAGTGGTTATCACCTACATGTAGTCACTAGTATTATCACCATAGTACAGTGGTTAACACTTAGTCACTAGTAGTATTGCCACAGTACAGTGGTTAACACCTAGTCACTAGTGCTATCTCCACAGTTCAGCAGTTATCACCTAGTCACTAGTGCTATCACTACAGCAGAGTGGTTATCACCTACATGTAGTCACTAGTATTATCACCATAGTACAGTGGATTTTCATGTTTGATGATTGGCTAGTTGAACCAACCAATCACCAGTTATAATTAGTTATCGACATTTTAAAAGTTTTTATACTCGAGGCTAAAAATATGGAAGTTTGTTTGCTTATTGACATCCTAAAAGCATCTAGAACAAACAGTTGTTCTAAAATAAAGATTATTGGTGAACAGATCTCGCAAGTTGAAAATAGAACGCTCAATTACCCGACTCAACTTTATCATTCGTTAAATAAATTTAAGATAAATTAACACAAAACTGATTTAGCTATTTTTATTGTAGGGTATATTGTATATTATTGGTTTATGCAAAATGGTAATGGCATATAAACATTACATTTCGCAAATCAGTCCGCAAATAATCGATTACCAGAAATTGTAATCAATTAGTTGGAATTTGGATTTTACCAACCAATCTTTGATTATTCCAATTAATCGGACCACAACAATAAGTAGTCATCAGAGGAAACCCGCTAAAGTTTTCCTAAAACAGCAAGGGATATTTTATATGCACTTTCCCAGACAGGACAGCACATACCATGGCATTTGACCAGTTGTGGTGCACTGGTTGGAACAAGAAAAACACCAATCAGTTGAATGGATCCACCGATGTGGTTTGATCCTGTGACGCAAGCACCTCAAGCGAGCACTCAACCGACTGAGCTAAATCCCGCCCCTAGGTTTGATGTAAGAAAAAAGGTGAAAGTGATTTGGAAATAACAAAAAACCCTATTTTTGTGAGCAATTTAAAAAACAATCTGCTCAGAAATAAATAACTTGTTGCAAAGTTCATGCCGTACAGAGGCTAACACCTAGTCACTAGTATTATCACTACAGTACAGTGGTTAACACCTAGCCACTAGTATTACCACCACTGTATAGTGGTTATCACCTAGTCACTAGTATTATCACCACTGGACAGAGGCTAACACCTAGTCATTAGTATTATCACAACAGTACAGCGGTTTACACCTAGTCACTAGTATTATCACAACAGTACAGCGGTTAACACCTAATCACTAGTATTATCGCCACAGTACTAGTGGTAGAAATTAGGAAATATTTTTACTGGCTCAGGGGACTAGTAGATGAGGAAAGTTACTAGTCCCCAGAAAAAATTACTAGCCCCCTACCACCCCCACTTTATTATTGAAGCAGCCTGAGAAGACTAAACCTATATGGGATCTAACAGTCACTAGCCCCCTACCACCCCCACTTTATTATTGAAGCAGCCTGAGAAGACTAAACCTATATGGGATCTAACAGTCACTAGCCCCCTACCACCCCCACTTTATTATTGAAGCAGCCTGAGAAGACTAAACCTATATGGGATCTAACAGTCACTAGCCCCCTACCACCCCCACTTTATTATTGAAGCAGTTTGAGAAGACTAAACCTATATGGGATCTAACAGTCACTAGCCCCCTACCACCCCCACTTTATTATTGAAGCAGTTTGAGAAGATGAAACCTATATGGAATCTAACAGTCACTAGCCCCCTACCACCCCCACTTTATTATTGAAGCAGCCTGAGAAGACTAAACCTATATGGGATCTAACAGTCACTAGCCCCCTACCACCCCCACTTTATTATTGAAGCAGTTTGAGAAGATGAAACCTATATGGAATCTAACAGTCACTAGCCCCCTACCACCCCCACTTTATTATTGAAGCAGTTTGAGAAGATGAAACCTATATGGAATCTAACAGTCACTAGCCCCCTACCACCCCCACTTTATTATTGAAGCAGCCTGAGAAGATGAAACCTATATGGGATCTAACAGTCACTAGCCCCCTACCACCCCCACTTTATTATTGAAGCAGTTTGAGAAGACTAAACCTATATGGGATCTAACAGTCACTAGCCCCCTACCACCCCCACTTTATTATTGAAGCAGCCTGAGAAGATGAAACCTATATGGAATCTAACAGTCACTAGCCCCCTACCACCCCCACTTTATTATTGAAGCAGTTTGAGAAGACGAAACCTATATGGGATCTAACAGTCACTAGCCCCCTACCACCCCCACTTTATTATTGAAGCAGCCTGAGAAGACTAAACCTATATGGGATCTAACAGTCACTAGCCCCCTACCACCCCCACTTTATTATTGAAGCAGTTTGAGAAGACGAAACCTATATGGGATCTAGCAAGTTGTTCAAGGACTGAACTCACATTACTGTGCTGCTTGTACTTTATCTTTAATGGTACAAATATAATGGACATTCATAATAACATGACTAAAAGTGAAGATTCAAATGTGTTGTCATTTGTGGTTAGTTTTCATATTTGTTTAATGGAAATTCCTTATTTAGAAGCCTTTGTCACCAGTTTCTGGCTAACAATACCTTTTAAAAGATCATAATTACATATGATAAACATTACAGTAAAGTACACCACCTTGATCGTCATTCAGTAAATGGGTTTTTTTATTTTATTACACCCCTACCCCACCCCAAGGTGGCAGCAAAAGGTGGAGTGTTTACAACAACAAAAAAATAGCAATTATAATATTAAATTAATTTAAGTCGTACAACTCAGGAATTATCTTTACTGTTACTGAATTATTTTATTCTGTCCTAGTACACTCGGATGTTCTCTGGTAAATTAGAGATGTTTGTAAGCAGCTAGTTAAAATCAATCAATGCCAACATGATCTATTGCAATGTGTTTATTTATTATAGACCAAACCCACACCCACACCCACACCCACACCCATACATTTCCCTTCCGAACATGCCTCATCTACAATCGGAATATTACGGCAATTTTCCCAATTCAGAAACAAAAACTGGAAAGTTCCGATTGTGTTTGCAGTAAATATCAGGATTTATCGAGACCAAACTGGATACTTTTTGACTTTGTCTGTCTGTCATAGCAATTTATTTTGATGAAATACAGTGGTGTAGGAAGGTGCCAAATGGGGGGGGGGGGGGGGGGGGGGGGGCACACATGCCAGTAAAATATCTATAGTTTGTATTTTTAACAGGTTTCATTGGCAAAATAGTTTGACTGTCAGCATCATGAATCTGGGTAACAACTGCCCAGTATTACTCGCCCGGGGGACTAGCGCCATTTAAATTGTACTTGCCCCCAAGGATTTCTACTGACCTGGGGTGAGGGAACAAGCGTTAGCTTCTATCCCTGAGTACAGTGGTTAACACCTAGTCACTAGTATTATCACCACTGTACACAGGTTAACACCTAGTCACTAGTATTATCACCACAGTACAGTGGTTAACACCTAGTCACTAGTATTATCACCACTGTACACAGGCTAACACCTAGTCACTAGTATTATCACCACAGTACAGTGGTTAACACCTAGTCACTAGTATTATCACCACTGTACACAGGCTAACACCTAGTCACAAGTATTATCACCACAGTACACAGGCTAACATATAGTCACTAGTATTATCACTACAGTACAGTGGTTAACACCTAGTCACTAGTATTATCACCACAGTACAGTGGTTAACACCTAGTCACTAGTATTATCACTACAGTACAGTGGTTAACACCTAGTCACTAGTAGTATCACCACAGTACAGTGGTTAACACCTAGTTACTAGTATTATCACCACTGTACACAGGCTAACACCTAGTCACAAGTATTATCACCACAGTACACAGGCTAACATATAGTCACTAGTATTATCACTACAGTACAGTGGTTAACACCTAGTCACTAGTATTATCACCACAGTACAGTGGTTAACACCTAGTCACTAGTATTATCACTACAGTACAGTGGTTAACACCTAGTCACTAGTAGTATCACCACAGTACAGTGGTTAACACCTAGTCACTAGTATTATGACCACAGTACACAGGCTAACACCTAGTCGCTAGTATTATTACCACAGTACAGTGGTTAAAACCCAAGTCACTAATAATATCACCACCGTACAGTGGTTAATTTAACACTTCATCACAAGTATTATCACCACAGTACAGTGGTTAACACCTAGTCACTAATAATATCTCCAATGTACAGTGGTTAACATTTAGTCACAAGTATTATCACCACAGTACAGCGGTTACCACCTAGTCACTAGTATTATCACCACTGTACACAGGCTAACACCTAGTCACTAGTATTATCACCACTGTACACAGTCTAACACCTAGTCACTAGTATTATCACCACAGTACAGCGGTTAAAACCCAAGTCACTAATAATATCACCACCGTACAGTGGTTAACACTTAGTCACAAGTATTATTACCACAGTACAGTGGTTAACACCTAGTCACTAATAATATATCCACAGTACAGTGGTTAACACTTAGTCACAAGTATTGTCTCCACAGTACAGTGGTTAACACCTAGTCATTAATAATATCACCATGGTACAGTGGTTTATTAACACCTATAGTCACAAGTATTATCACTGTGCAGTACAGTGGTTAATATCTAGTCACTAGTATTATCACCACAGTACAGTGGTTAACACCTAGTCACAAGGAATAATTGCTTAATTAGATTACACTTAGGCGTGGGAGTTCCTAATGACCTTGGCATTCATAAACTGTGCACTGCTGATAATAGGAGGGAAGGAAATGGTTTATTTAACAACACACTCGACACATTTTATTTATGGTTATAGGGCATCAGACATATGGTTAAGGACCACACAGATATTGAGGGAGGAAACCCGCTGTCGCCACTTCATGGGCTACTCTTTTCGATTAGCAGCAAGAGATCTTTTATATGCACCATCCCATAGACAGGATAGCACATACCACGGCCTTTGATGTACCAGTCGTGGTGCACTGGCTGGATGCTGATAATAGAGTTTGGAAAAAGTCTGTGTTGATGAAAGTGGAGATTTTGGCCCATCTTTTCTATTTAAAAGATTTGAAAGCTTATTTATCCAAGGTGATGGACATGTCATATACCACTAATCTTATCTAGGCAGGCTGAAATAAGCTATTAGTAATAATTTATTTTTATTTTAAAAATACTTTTAGCTGATATTAGGTTAATCTCATAGGTCTCCATTAACAATGTGTATTTGAATGCATTGTAGACTCTGCAATGACTATATTTAAAGAACCTGATTTCTGCTGCAATTTTAATTTTCTTTTTAGGTTGGTGAATTATGTTTTATGCAAGTATGGAATTTTTTACAATTGTTTTTGTGAGTTTGGCAAAAACATTAAAATATACAGAAATGGGTTCTGTGTAGCCATTTTGCATTCTTTTCTTTATTTGTACACAAATGTAAGCTTGGTAATGATAGCTTTAGGTCTGTTATTGTCCATATATCCACCAAGTTTTCTAGAGTAAAGGGTATTTAAAGTATATATACCAAGTACAAGAGCAATTTTTACACATTTGCTAATCTACATGTACCTATAGGGGTGTGTTAGTATATTCTTCCATTATTACCACATTTGTAAAACTATATTTTCAAATATTACTATGTAAAAATGATTTGTTACATTACAGAATGTAGTAATGTATCCAATATAAATATTATATTCAGTTACAACAGAAAATAATTAAAGAAAACTGACTTTCACACACTTTTGATGCTTTAAATGTGCTTTTCTTTAAATGTGCTTATGACAAAAATAAATAAATAAAGTTGTTAAAACAGAATGATAACTCTAGATATGATATATGTCTGAAAACCCCAATCACTGGAGATTATTAAAATATATATCAACAGAAATATTGGTAGCTGTTTTAATACATAAAAATATTGCATTCAGTGATTTGATATCTAAACATATTCCATACCTTGGGTGTTTTCCCCACCATGGTGTGTACCACATTAATTCACCATGGTTTGTGGATGCAGTGGGGTTAATTTCAGATGCCACATGTAACATGCTTCTTTTTTTTCTAGTGAAGTTCTTATATTCCTATTAAAGTCTTTCAAAACACAGGGTCACTGCAATCAATGCGTTTTAAGGGAATGATTTATTGGAAGTGAGAGAGACTGACTATGCATGCACATACTACATGTACAACTAAAGTCTAAGCATACACAACCAGCCCATAGTATGTATTTTCAAGAGTAGTATTTTTATTTATTATTTGTTTTAAATATGATATATTGCATTTGTATACAACTTTGCATAACACTGATGTACATTAAATCAGGTTGCACTGTAGGAACAACACTTTCAATCAGGTTGTCACATCATATCAGAACACAGAAGATCCTGACAGTCATAAAAACACCCAATTGGACACTTTTTAAAAATACTCTTTTTGGTATGTTGCATGGTGCCAAAGAAGAGAGTTCTGTGTCAAAGTTCGAGGTGTACCCTCAAATATTTACGGAGTTAAAAACAGCTGTCGCTGTGATTGGTTGTAATATGTGACATTGATTATTTGTGCAAATACTGTTATCCATTGACAATAAATATATACTTTTATTTGTTATACAGTTGTTATGCAGTATATACCAGAGTCTGAAACTAATACAGGGTACCCCCAAGAATGGAACTGCAATTTTCATCAAAAAATGATGGTTGCTAATAACAATAATTAAATCTCTTAAATGGTATGTGTGACCCCCCCCCCCCCCCCCCCCCCCCCATTTTCTTAGATGTGAGGTGTCACACTTTTTATTGATGTACTTCCTGGGTGTGTTGATACGCTGCTTATATCAGTTTTATTAGTAAACGTTAACATTATCGGCAATAGGAATTGATTTGGTCTAATACAACCTGTAATAATACAGCTTTTTTTTTTTTTTTTTTTTTTTTTTTTTTGAATGACGTCAGTTTTCCAATGACGTCATTTTACATCTTACAATAACAAACTGGGTGCTTGACGTTCCATTTAAAGAACCTAGAATTCAATGCAAAATAGCTATTGAATTATTAGTGGGGTTTTTTTAATTTATTATTATTATTGTTTTTTTGTTTTTTAAACATTACTAATGCACCTGAATATGCTTAAAAAAAATCTTGTGATTATAAAAAAAAAAGTACCTTTTACGAAATATGGATTTCATGTGGAATGACGGTAAGATAGCTGTTATATTTATTGTGTACAAGCCAAAACAAGGGTACAAAGAGTGACTGTCGTCGACCTTAATGATAATTAAAGGTAGGAAAGTAATTTATTGTAGGGGTTAACAATATGGTTCGGAATTTAGTGATCCAGATAAAATGTGTGTGTACTCTTATAACTTACACATTAATTATAAAAATAGAGAGACAACAACAACAAAATTTAATCCTAATAATGCTGCAATACTAATACAACAATCAGGGCCGTAGCTAGCGGGGAGGGAAAAAAATCCAGAAAGCATTATAGAAACTTAAACACAATTCTCTTCTTAACTGTTTAAGGAGTTTTAGACTATTAACTACCCAGCCCCCCCCCCCCCCCCCCAACAAAAAATCCTAGCTACGGCCCTGACAATATATTTAATAGAACCCCCGAAAAAACACCCCAAAAAGTTAAGCTTGAAGTCGACCTTAGTGGGTTTTTTCTTCGTACTCAATAAATATAACATCTTTAGTCTTATTGTAATTTGAGTTCAAATTCATACAGTACAGATTTATAATTGCAAGGGTTTTTCTTCAATCAGGTGCTTTAGTATTTTTCAAACAAGCAAACAAAAATTAAATAGCAATTTTGCATTGGAATTTTCCAGCGTTCTAAAAACTGAAACGTCACGTACCCAGATTATTCGTATTGTAAGAGATGCTAAGTGACGTCATTGAAATAATGACGTCATTAAAATTCAAAATTAGTTAGCCTACATTATAATTTTTAAAAAAACCAAGTCTATAAAATAGTTCCAAGTTATATTTTGAGCAGACATTTAGAGGTCGGTATGTTTTTTTTTTTCATAATTTTAGACCAATATTAAGTTTAAGTTTTAAAGATGAAGTAAATAAAAAGTAGGCCTACCATTCGTCTTATATTAAAAACAATTAATGTTTGATTACAACAGGATTATAATTTATTGTAGTTGTTAACAATTTGGTTCGGACTTTGTATTTATTGTGTACACTGTAAGCAGTGGCGTAGCGAGGGGGGGGGGGGGCACGGGGTCCATGCTCCCCCTCTCATATCAAACCTTTTTTTCTTTTAGTGTATTAAATTTTATAAAATCATACATAGTAACATACATACTGTGTGTTGCCCCCTCCCACCCCCCCCCCACCCCACCCCCCACCACCACCCCCACCCCCACCCCCCACCACCCCCCCCACCCCCCCCCCCCCGTATAAAACGCCGGTGTGTGTAAGAAGCAAAACAAGGGTGTGAAAACTCACTGAAGAGCCAACAAAAAAACAATTAAAAATAAAACAATATGTTTAGTGTTTACACAGTATAAAATATTTTCAGCCGATATCACAGCCACATAAATGCATGTGAGATAGCAATAAAAGTAATAGGCCTATCTACTGTGAAAATATATCACACTCATCAGTGTACACCAAATTAATTACCTATTAAATGTGTAAATAAAATTAATATACTCGATAAATAATTTGTTGTCCGGGAAAGTCACAGCTCTACAGTCTGAACAGGGGCGGCACTTTTCAAAGAGGTAAGGCCTTAACACTTTATTTTATTATTATTTATTATTATTAATGTTTTTTTGTGGGGGGTTTTGTGAGTTGTATTTGTTGTATCTGTGAAAATGTCCATCACAGGTGATTTTGAAAGGAGGGTAGAGCCGTACAACTAATGTTTACACTGTGCCGCCCCAGCTGAAGGTTCAACCCTAACCCTATAGTCCGTCTCACAGTGAACGCCTTTTTTTTCACACTATGGAATTTACTAGAAGTTATTTATTTCTGAGCCGATGGATTTCCAATTGCACACAGTAATAGTATATATATTTTTGTTATTTCCAAAACACTTACTTTTTTTCATATGTTAAAACAAACTAAATATTTACAAACATTTTTTTTTTTTTACAGAATGATGGGACGGACTACCTAAACCCGGACTACTGAACCTTCGAACGATAGAGCGGTCCCCGTCCGGGAATACGCAATCTAAAGAAACACCAGTGATTCCTGGAAAATCTCAACATACACATCACTATCTATGTAAATAAAATGATTTGTTTTCACAATCTTGAAAACTAAGAAGAAAACAAACAGTCGTCTGCTTTTATTCTGTTCGGGAATTCCGTCCACTATTGGAGCACCTGCGAAAATTGCGACCCGGACTTCACAACCGGCAATACAAACAAAAAAGCGGCACGTTGCGGGACACCCCTCCCCCTCCCCACTCCAATCCGTCCCTGTGACTATTATTAATTTAACTCAAGTCTGAACCACATTGTTAACAACGACAAGAAATTATTCTACCATTACTTATCGAAAATGGCGTAGCCATGATTTTAGGAGGGGGTGGGGGCGCAACCCACACTAAGTGGAACACCCTTTTCCATACTATGGAAGTTATTTATTTCCAATCCGATTTATTTGTATATTTTAAACACAAAAAGGTTGGGTTTTTTCTTATTTCCAAAACACTTTTACTATTCTTCTTCTCAAATTGAAATTGTCAAAAAACATTTTTATAGAATGATTTGACGGACTATAGGTATGTATGTATGTATGTATGATTTTATAAACTATAATACAGTAAAAGAAAAAAAATGATTGGGATGGACATTATCCCTCTTCCACGCTCCCCCTGAATACGCCACTGATTACCAATACATTTTACCCATATTTTGTCCAGACAAAAATCGTGTGAATTTTTTTTACAATGATACAAATTCCACACACTAGATGATAAACATGTCATCTATCTCGACTTCGCTAAGATCTCCGAGGACAAAAAAACATGCAATTTGTTCGCCTTCTGTCATTTTACTTTTTTTTTATGGAATACACTTCAACAGGATTGGATTAGATTAGATATGTTTTAAACGTGCTCACATACCTTTATGGTTTCGAGCACGCCTATCCCCAGTCCGGCCTCCGATATAATCGGTGGTCTGACTCGGGGCAGGAAAAACCTAACTATAATAAAATTTTGAAATTTTAAACTGGAGGTCAAAAAGAGTAAATATATTATGTCGACATTAATAATTTTGAATGCGTTCCCAAAAGAAATACAGAAATCCCTACTCTACACCTATATAATTATTTAAAATTAACGCAAATTTAGATGGGGAAGTCTAAAAGTAAAAATACAAAAATTATAATTTATTTAAAAAAAAAAAAAAAAAACATTTATTTAGTCCCCAGAGGCAAGGGAAAGGGTAGAGGGGTAAGCCCGGCCCACAGAAAAGTTATATTAAATTTAATATTTATTTAAAATGATTACCAATCGTATTTCGGGCCTTGGTGTGACCAGGAGGAAGGGGGGGGGGGGGTAGGGGGCAAGAAGTGGGGCCGGAACTTTCACAGAAACCTACGGCCAAACCGCCTACGCCCTATGGCCCCAAAAAACCTAACCACCGGCACCACAACCACACACCCCACCCCCCCCCCCATCCCACCGTGTCCAACCGCAGCTCGATCCAGTCATGGCAATCATTTGTAGAAGGTCACTAGTAGAGTGACCTAAAGCTTTAGTAGAAGGTCACTAGGAAAGTGTCCCAACCCAGTTATCTGCCCTGTTTAATTATATAATTGTTTAATTAAAAATCTAAAACATAGTTAAAATAATGATAAAAAATATAAAACAGATTAAATGAGCGAGCATGCCAGGATTGGAAGCCTCCGAAGTAGCCTACGTGACGTAATTGACCCCTCCGTACGGCGTGATTGACAACCGCTCTGGACCAATCATGTTTCGCGGTTCAAAAACCGCGGGCCCAAATTTGCTTGGACGCCATTAGGTTAGACAACATACTTTTTTTCGATGTGTAACGTTTTTGTATAGTTAGCATTAAAATTAGTTAAAATAATTGTCTCCTCCAAATGAATTATAATCATAGTAAACATATACTTCTGCTGACAAGTGTTAATAGCGATGACAACTATGCGGAGCCTACGATTGACGTAAAATCAGTGTTTTCCTGCGAAACCGTCACATGGTATTGAAAGTGAAGTTTTGCCGAATCCCTCTGGCAGAAACCCTGCTCTCTCTCTCTCTCTCTCTCTCTCTCTCTCTCTCTCTCAAAATATAATTTTGCCTCTTTTTTTTTTATATATATATATATATATATAAATGTTTTTAATTAAATTTTTATTTTGTATTATTATTATTGTTCTGTAGGCATGGGTTGTCTTATAATATTTATTACTATTTTTTATCTGCCTATGCCTCTAGAACAGATAAAGCTTTTTGAGTACATTTTGTGTGACAGTAGGATAAGTAATGGGCGGGTTGTGTGAGATTGGGGGGGGGGGGGGGTTGCAGAAGCTTCAAGTTTGATTCCCAACAGTTGTTGCCACAACACATGAGTTTATAATTTATGTAAGCACTGTTGTACTGGCTTAATTAGCAAATATGTTACAGACTGTCCAGCTACTTTTTCGTACTTTTTGGTTTTTGTCCTATTTTTCCTACTTTTTCTTCAGAATACTTAGTTTTTCGCACTTTTTGGTTTGAAAATGCCACGAATTGCTGTTAAAGTGTGCATATTCCTTGCAATATTATAAAAGTCATCAGTTACGGGAATTATTTTAATTTTTCTTGGCAGCAAGATACATCTCCCAATTTGTGGCACCATATAATCTCAACATTAAAATTACACCCTCAAAGCCAACATATTTTCCAATGATTAATATGATTATAATGTACAATGTGTATGTATGACTTCAGAATCTATAATACATTATGGAAAACTTAAATTAATCATGTTAACTCTGTTTTACTGTGCATCAGCATTCCTATGCATGACATGATGTAAATATGTATATTGATTAATATAGTGTACAGTAATTTGAAATAACTATAACGTGACCGTTACATAAGATACACATTATTTTTGATAGAACACAAAATACATGTACAAACTAAGCACTACATAAAACGGCGTTTCGAGCATGAATAATGTCGCTACGTACTGTTTCAGTCCTACTTTTGTTCTACGTTTTCCTACTTTTGTCCTACATTTTCTATATTTTCATTCCTAATTGTGTCCAACTTTTTCAAAAGGGTGTGCTGGACAGCCTGATTTTATAAAGAGGGGTTGGGGCACCCAAACGTAAACAGCCCTAATATATCTTGTCAGAACGGAGACGGGCCAATATGTCAGTATACATAACTGGAGGGACAAAGATGTGGTCCCCACCAACCCACCCTCTGGCTACGCCAGTTGTGAATTTAATAAAAATAAAAAAAAATATGGCTTTGGTTTCATAAATAGGGCAAGTGCCGTATATCGGTTGATTCAAGCAGTACAGCTATGTAAGAATACACCCCCATAAATATCGCAATCCCACAATCTAAACCACTGCCTGCATAATTTTGGCACAGGCGACTGATACAGTCGCCTGTGCCAAATCTGCTATAGTTTTGTAACCTTTCGTGCATAAAATTTTGGTACACTGATAGCATTCCCACACGCCTTGTATTTTAATGTTACTGCTCACGTCCCTCCTTTTTGTTTTTTTAAACAAAACATTTAACGCAACCCGACCAAAAATAAAGACGCCACGGTTTTAAACGGGTCGAGGCCGGGTCGTCGCCGCGCAATCTATTCTCTTGTTCCTCGGCATATCGGGATTCCATTAATATAAAAGTCGAACAACAACAACAACAAAAACTAAGATGAAAAAGAAGAAGAAAAAAGAAACAAACAAGACATTTTAATATATCAGTTCTGACAAGAAAAACGAGCATAGGATGTTTTAAATGTTCTTTTGGTTCGGCGTTCACTTCCGGGTTCTTGTGCTTCTATAAAATTTACTGAAGTAAAAATGGTTTCGTCGATTTAAATCACGTTGTCATCGTAAATGTACCCTGTAGTGAAATACTTGAATGTCTCCTCTTGTCGGCTTTTTATTTAAACAACGATATTTGTAAATAAATTAAGGCAAAAACGTAATCGGCAGATCGGTTGATTTTGCTATCGACCTATGCGAAATGGCAGCCATTATTGAATGTTTGTCTAACCTTGCATCACGTGTCACGGGGGGCGTGGTTAACTCGTCATACGGAGGGGTCAATTAATATGACGACAGCACAATTGATTTTATGTGATGACACCAGACGCGGATCCAGGGGTGGGGGTGGGGGGTCTGGACCCCCCCCCCCACCCCCCCGCTCGTGACACAAAATTAATTTCATTAAAAAGAATAAAGAAAACAAACAGTTATGTTCGATCCTGAGACATTTCAGACATGGCCTGGGTGTTTGAACAAGCAGGATTTTGATAACGGGAATATACTTCAAATCCATCTAAAGCTATCTTCAAACATGAAAATTTCCCTGCTAAAATTCCTGGATCCGCCCCTGGACACGTTGTTAGATTACATCATATCCTTTCTTAACTAAATAATAAATAAAATAAAAGTTAAAGTTTGCATTGTGTAACACCACCAGAGTACATTGATTTATTACTAACCGGCTATTAGATGTCAAACATTTGGTAATCTTGACATAGTCTCGGAGAGGAAACCCGCTATATTATTCCATTATTAGCAAGGAATCTTTTATATTCATAACCCCACAGGCAGGATAGCACATACTACGGCCTTTGATATACCAGTTGTAGTGCACTGGTTGGAACGAGAAATAGCGCAATGGGCCAACCAACGGAGATCGATCCTGGACCGACTGTGCATCAAGTAAGCGCCATATCACTGGGCTACGTTCCGACCCACAAAACAAAGACACAAGAAAAAAACACTGGCCAAGACTATTTTTGTTTTTTATGTCTTTTTCTTCTTCTTTTTATTATTATACGGTGGGTTTAGGATCGATTCCTGTCGGCGGTACCATTGGGTTAATTCACGTTCCAGCCAATGCACCATGAGTGGTATATCAAAGATTGTGGTATGTGCTATCCTGTCTATGGGATGGTGCATAAATATCCCTTGCTCCTAATGGAAAAATGTAGCGGATTTCTTCTCTAAGACTATATGTAAAAATTACCAAAGGTTTGACTTCCAGTAGGCCGTGGTTAATAAATCAATGTGCTCTAGTCGTTAAAGAAAAATCCAATTTGTATTGTTATTATTTTTTATTTTCCAATAAATTTTCATTAATATGTAGGTGAAAAAAAGAAAGTAGAAAATGTTTAATTTAACGACGCACTCAACACATTTTATTTACGTTATATGGCGTTGGACATACGGACAGACATTGAGAGAGGAAACCCGCTGTCGCCACTTCATGGGCTACTCTTTTTGATAAGAAGCAAGGGATCTTTTATATGCACCATCCCATAGACAGGATAACACATACCACGGCCTTTGATATACCAGTCGTGGTGCACTGGCTGGAGCGAGATAGATGAAAAAAGTACATAATTAGCTATTTTTATCTGGTGAAATAGCCAACCTACCCTCAGTAGCAAGGGATCATTTATATGTCTTTTCTCATAAACAGAACATTTAATATATTCGAGGAAACCGTCCCCCCAAAAAACAACAACAAAAAAACAACAACAAACAAACAAAAAGGCTCCTATCTGGGTTATTATTTTATTTTATTTTTTTCTGAGTCAAATTATTTAGTGTGGGCAGACATTTAAACAGATCTATTAGCAAGAGAGCAAGGTTTTTCTTAAGTTTTATTTATTTATAATTATAAATTTGGCCATAAGATGTATCCATGTGTCATTCAACTGATTAGGGTTTTTTCCATTCCAACCAGTGCACCGCAACTGGTCAAAGGCTGTGGTATGTGCTTTCCTGTCTGTGGGAAAGTGCATATAAAAATTCCCCGCCTTATTGCATTAGGAAAAATGTAGTGGGTTTCCGCTGATGACTCTCAGAATTACCAAATGTCTGACATCCAATAGCCAACCTCTGCAATTAAGAAAATTACCACAGCAAATAATTTGCCGTGGAAAAATAGCAATTTTATCGTTAACATGTTTGCAAGTCTGGATTGTAAGTAAATCTCAATGTTAAGTGCTATTTGTTTTGCCAATATGCTGTAAGATTTATTTATACCAGTGAAGGTATTCGTTGACTAAAAGTGACGTTACAATTAACACGCGAATGACACGTGCACGATTAAGAACAATGGGGTTGTAAGGGGATGATACTTTATCATATTCAGTGTAGCAGTCCGCAGTAACGTGCCAGTTCAATCTTTATATTTTAATTATAGTACATCAAAGTGTCAGAATATATTTAATGCGATACAGAATTGAAATAATTTTATTTAATAACGGCATAATTCCAGTTGGAAAAATTGTCACCAAGATCAAATGTCCCTCTTTCAAGCCCAAGTAAATCGGTAACGTTTGTTTGTTTGTTTTTTTGTATTAGGCCACTCGGCACCAGAAAAGGGTAGCATATTTTGCCAATATAAATGACTGAGAAATTTTGAACTATCGGGGGGGGGGGGGGGGGGGGGAGAGACTCTCTCTCTCTCTCATCATAACACTTCAAGTGACTTGCAGGAGTGTATGTTAAGCATTTTACAGAAAATAAAACATCCGTAATGCACCATAGCCATGGTTCAATAATGTATAAGCTGTCACACACACACACACCCACACACACACCCCTCCCCCTCCCTGCAATCCAGTGGTCCCTGCAATGCACATGCTATGAACAATCAACAGTTCAATGACCTAGTTGATATTCGCTTAATGCTGGTAATTTACATGTATTTTCGGTCATGAGATTCAGGGGCCTATTTCACAAAACAATGTAAGTTTACGTCTGCGACTAGCAATTATTCAGGTCATACGTATTTGGCATCTATTTCACGCAGAAGGTTACATCATTAATAATACGGAAGATGGAGCATTTTAAAGATCAAAGAAAATTAAATGTATGTACTTCAAACTGCAATAGTTGTACTAGTAGTACAGGCCCGTACGCAGGGAGGGGGTGCGACGGGTGTGTACGCACCCCCCCCCCCCCCCCCCAAATTACTAAAGGTCCACTTTTCTCTATTAAATGTAAATAATGTTACGTAATCGTTGTTGTTTTGAGGGGTTATTTTTATGTTGATTGGTCCCATCATGAGCAATTCGCACCCACCCATTAAAAATCCTGCGTACGGGCCTGTAGTAGTAATAAGAATTGTGATTTAGTCGTAGATTTATGTTTACGTGAAAAACTTGGCTTACGATGGTTTGTGAAATTGGGCCCATATACTTGGGAATAACGGTGCAGTTACTGTTTTAATATTTACTTTTAATCTGTTTTTAGTTCACAAAATAATGCCGCAGAGAATGAAAAACTCGGCGGTAATCTCCACGGCATTGCCGATTGCCGCGGGCAATTGCAAGGGTTGATAGCCAATGATTAATTAATCAAATTGCAAAGGGGCAAATAACGGTAAATACATTGCAATCTAATTAAAATTAGCTCCACTATTACATGTGGATCTAAAGACAGCCAGTTGGAGCTCATGTCTACCAATCAAAACCTTACTTGCAGAATCCTGCCAGTGATTTAAAAATAATTTGAAAACATTCCGAATTATCCTGAGGGTATACGACATGTTTCGTGTGAATTACGAATGCCTTAAAACATGTTTTATTTTATAAAATAAATAATTTGAAATGTAAAACTGAAGACTGATTTAGTTTTTTTTTATTTTATAAATAAATAAATAATTTTTAATGTAAAATTGAAGACATAACCCACCCCGTACGTATTGGTATGGTTCGCTGTACTGCGGCCACTAAAATAGACTCGCCCGATATTTTTAGAATTTGTATGCTCCCAAATAACGTTATAAAAGGCGAAGTGTGATTGGTCAATATTTAAATTATTATTTACAGACGAAATGTTACCTGGACATTGGGGACTACGCAGTGTTGTTAGTTTTAAATCACTGGCAGGATTCTGCAAGTAAGGTTTTGATTGGTGGACATGAGCTCCAACTGGCTGTCTTTAGATCCACATGTAATAGTGGAGCTAATTTTAATTAGATTGAATACATTGCAGCTCTGATATTTTCCACAAAACAGCATATAATGTAAATAAACAGAGAAGGAAGTGTTTTTTTATTTAACGATGTACTCAACACATATTTACGGATATATGGCGTCAGACGTGGTTAAGGACTACACATATATTTAGAGAGGAAACCCGCTGTCACCACTTTATGGGCTACTCTTTTCGATTAGCAGCAAGATATTTTTTATATGCACCATCCCACAGACAGGATAGTACATACCACGGCCTTTGTTACACCAGTTGTGGAGCACTGGCTGGAACGAGAAATAGCCCAATGGGGCCACTGACGGGGATCGATCCTAAACCGACCGTGCACGAAGCGAGCTCTTTACCACTAGGCTACGTCTCGCCCCCGTAAATAAACAGAGATGCACTAAAAAAACACCCAAAAACATCAGCGTTATTGTATATAAAAGCACATGTTATCGTTATGGAATCGCAAAACTCCCTAAAATACTAAGTGTTTGCCTTTAAACTGCAAAATGTAAGTAAACCACTTACAAATACATAAGGTTCCTCAAGTTCAATTTAAAATATTAAAATAAAACTACACTGCATACAACTTTAAGTTGCACGTTTTATGTTTCATGTTATTGTCTTTACCATCATATTATCTACAAAAAGGACCCACATTTAAAAATAAAATAAAATACTGTGTTCAATGTCACACTTATTGTCTGTCTTTGCCGTTAGTTTACTAAAGTATCCTGGACGCATGAGAAACCCATCATTTATATTTTTTCATTCAGTAAATCTTTTTCTAAAAGCTATTTGCATGATTGCATTACTGAAGTATATTGCAGATGACACAAATACCATGCTATGTGTCTTTACGTTATAGTTTTTGTATTTATCGTTATCTATGTTGAATAATGGAAACGAGACATTTGACATTATAGATATCTATATACATTTATAAAAGTATTACCATTATTATTTTTCTTTGCTATTAATAAATTAACGATAAATACATAACGGTAAAGACAATTGTTTACCATTATGCCTTACGATTAAGGGTAAAAACAGAAGCACGAAAATAATTTTATGTACATTTAAAAAAATGTATACATCTCTAGTCTTGCTACTTGAAAGTATGCACCACTTAACATATATGCTTTAGATCTTACTATTAAAGACATGAAAAACAGCATTTTATATTTTTAAACATTATTGACCGTTATTCACCCCTTTTTGTGACAATAGCCCATATACATGTAGCTCAATGGGCAGGTGTAAGGTCACATACACAGAGTTTCACCCACCTCACGGGCGCGATTATGGGTATGTCTCCCGAGCGTATGACCCCTCATGGGGGATGGTTACCCGGCACAGACTGCAGGTTCCGTGTATCCAGGACTCTGGTGATATCGAGACAGTTCAACTGACAGCAAGCGAGGAGCACGGCCCTGTCAAGTAGTCCCATACCGAAATGGAAATACTGCTCACTTGATGCGCAGTCGGTCCGGGATCAATCCGTCGGTGGGCCCATTGAGCTATTTCTCGTTCCAATCAGTGCACCACGCCTGGTATAACAAAGGCCGTGGTGTGTGCTATCATGTATCAGTATGTGTGATGGTGCATATTAAAAATCCCTTACTACTAATGGAAAAATGTAGCAGGTTTCCTCTCTAAGACTATATGTTAATATTACCAAATGTTTGACATCCAATAGCTGATGGTTAATCTATGAATGTGTTCTAGTGGTGTCGTTAAACAAATTAAACTTTAACATTAACAACATTAACTTCATAATCTTTCAGTGGAACTTCGCTAAATTTTTTCATTAGTATCAAATAGCATTAAGATGAAAATGAAATAACCTTAATGCTTAAGTAAATAAACACTAAATTCACAAATAATAGTTACTTACTGATATTAGCTGTTCACAACAAAATGTTGAAGCAAAGAGATAGAATACTGTTTTAAAATGAGCGAGTAGTTTTTAGACTGGTGTCGTCTTTGAGAGTGACTCTGGGCGGTATATCGCGGTAACTTGAACACGCTGCTGATAACAGTTACCCATGGCGATACGTAAACAGAACGTGGCATTAGTGGCACTGTGTCATGTGACATGACTATTCTTTTACAAACTGTCTGTATGTACAATGTTGTGAGTTCTGTAACACGTTGTTATGATACCAAGCTGAAAGCCTACCAGGGCTGATGTATAGACACGTTGATTCTCAGGCAAGAACTCGCCAGTATATTCCATGGAACACCTGTATGATACAACAGTTTTTCAACTGGTTCTGACTGGCTGCATACTTACAGGGTGCGGTGTACCAGCTCATATATACTAGTAGTTTGTTGTATGAAGTATTAGAAAACACTTGTAGGTAAATAATAAATACATTTCAGTATCGAATTGTTTGTAGAACAAAACAAAACAAAGAAAACACAATATAATAAATCATGTAGTGTGTCAATTCCCGTCATTATCTGGAAGGAAGGAAGGACATGTTTTATTCAGCGACGCACTTAACACATTTTATTTACGGTTATATGGCGTCAGACATATGGTTAAGGACCACACATGTATTGAGAGAGGAAACCCGCTGTCGCCACTCCATGGGTTACTCTTTCCGATTAGCAGCAAGGATCTTTTATGTGCACCATCCCACACAGGATAGTACATACCACGGCCTTTGTTACAACAGTTGTGGAGCACTGTTCCACCCCTCATTATCTGGATTACTGAATTTATTTTTTGTTTCAAACATAGGATCATTGTGGTATTAGAGCGGGAATCTTTGCCTACCCGGTGGTATTTGTTATCCCTGACTGAGAGAGCGGCTGTAACTGTCTAAATGTCCATCTAGCTCTAGAACAGCAGTGTAGGCCTTCTTGGGCTAACCAGTTATGATGGAATGAGTTACTTGAGAACAGGTCCAACCAAACCACCACTGCCTACAGTGACAATCGGACATTTGGGACATACGTTTTAAGTTAGGTTTACTAGCACATGTATTTGAAATCGATTTATAATAACTGTTTTGTGTTTTTAATTAGCTATTACTACCTACGTTAACGTTTAAACGGTGTTGCAGTGACATAGCGTTTATGACAAAATATAAAAATAATATTTTAGTAACAAAAAATAGTGTTTTACATAACGCTGTTCAGTACACTCACCCAACACCTGTAACGCTACAAAACGTTTGGACATACGCCCACCCACCCCCTCCAGCGTTACGTAATATTTGAATGGCCCTTGATGTCTAGGTCGGGCCGCAGCCCAGTGGTAAAACACTCGGTCGGACGCGTGGTACATCTAGGATCGATCCCAGTCGGTGGGCCCATTGGACTATTTCTCATTTACATATGTGCACCACGACTGGTATAGCAAAGGTCGTGGTATGTGCTACTAATGAGAAAATGTAGTGGGTTTCCTCTCTAAGACTATATATCAAAATTACCAAAAGTTTGACATTCAGTAGCCGATGTTTTTGTTCTGCTCTATATAAAGATAAAAAAATGTGCCACCCCACTAGAGGCTCTGCATACATCCCCAACCCTCCAGATACCGTGCCAATTCCACAGGCCCATATATATAGGCTATGGGCCTTTATCTTTAATCTTTGGTAATATGGCCATATATATATATATATATATATATATATATATATATATATATATATATATATATATATATATATATATATATTGAGCTTATATGATAAAGAGATTATTACCCTCGTGCATTTCGGTATCGTCAATATCATATATTAGGAATAAAAATAACTTTTATTCCTAATATATGATATTGACGATACCGAAAAACACTCTGGTAATAATAATAATAATATATATATATATATATATATATGTACATACAGTCAAACGTCGGTATCTCGACCTCGGTAACCTCGAGTACCCAACATATCTCGAGGTCCATTGCCGGTCCTGGCATTTTCCCTATGTAATGTTACCAAATCGAGCACTGTTATCTCGAGCACGCTAACCTCGAGTACCAGGCTTATGCCGAGCACATTTTGGTATCCCTAGGTACACTTTGTTGGTTTTTCCTCGAAAACAAAAATTACCTGCTTTGACTATCGCTTTTATTTGCCATTTTTGTTCTTCTCTAAATTCCTCCCAAGTAATAAAGAACACTGTATACATTGCATTAAACTGGAGCGGGTCCAGGCGTTTATGAAAGGGAGATGCCAGTTTGAAGGCGAACTCCTCAGCCCCCCCCCCCCCCCCCCCCCCCCCCCCCCCCCCCCCCCCCCCCCCCGGATGCCAACCTGTTACAAACTAATAATATTGTTCTTAGTAACGATAGCTTTTCCAATGTTGTTTTCATTTAACAAAGTAATTCGTCTTCATATGGTGAAAATAATGTAGCAGCTAGATATGCCTAATCAACCAATCAAGTGGACTTTCAAGTTGCCGTGTCAGTTCTAATTACTAATCGCCCGTTTGCATAGCAATTGCGGGGATTATCAGGACTATAACAACTTAATTGAGTTACAAACGATGCAGACAATAAAACAGGTAATGAAGTGTCATACAGGTATTGCCAACAACTGTTTTAACATACCGCTGCAATTCATGTAGTGTTTACTTACCTACTAAAGATAAATTAATCGGCACATGTAACAAAAAATATGCACCATTTATAAAAGCAGTGCAAAGTTTAGCATTATTAAACAGCCGATGGATCAAGGTGTTATTCACAACCTCAAAGTTCATTACCGCAAGCTGGTAATTATGCGTCAACTGAGTGGGAGTGGGAACTATTTTCGCGTGCCCCTATCCAAAACGGTTCAGGCACGTCCACCATGGATCCGCGTTCTGACATCGTCAGCCCACGGTTCCATGGCGGTGCGTCAACTGAAAGCCTATGATGAAAAACAAGACATGAAGATAAGTGTGCTCGATGCTTTACACATGGTCAATCAGGCATGGGAAATGTAACGCCGACCACAATTAAGAACTGTTTCCGACTATGTGCTATGGGCCTGTATCTTTAATCCCTTTGGTAATAAATTCATGTTTATAGAAGAAAAACAATTTAGAATCAAAATGGCCACACTGGCAGTATTTTATTTTATAAATAAAAATGACATAGTTGGGCTTTCATGTGGGTTTTTCTAAGTACGTAACTCTTTGACCATATTACCGGCCTCGGTGGCGTCGTGGTTAGGCCATCGGTCAACAGGCTGGTAGGTACTGGGTTCGGATCCCAGTCGAGGCATGGGATTGTTAATCCAGATACCGATTCCAAACCCTGAGTGAGTGCTCCGCAAGGCTCAATGAGTAGGTGTAAACCACTTGCACCGACCAGTGATCATAACTGGTTCAACAAAGGCCATGGTTTGTGCTATCCTGCCTGTGGGAAGCGCAAATAAACTATCCCTTGCTGCTAATCGGAAAGAGTAGCCCATGTAGTGGCGACAGCGGGTTTCGTCTCAAAATCTGTGTGGTCCTTAATCATGTGTCTGACGCCATATAACCGTAAATAAAATGTGTTGAGTGCGTCGTTAAATAAAACATTTCTTCTTCTTTGACCATACCCCTCCCGTCTCTACCCCATGGCATCGTTTTGTAACATCCCATAAAATCCACTCCACTCCTAACTTACATGTATGCTTTACACTGAATACTGTTTATAATTGTTTTGGTGTCCAACTCAAGATTATAGCCAGTCACCCAAAACAAAGACAAAGAAAACGTCTCTGTATGTTATTGTTGTCAAAACAATGGTGTGTGACTGTCTTTCAGATTTTCACAACTGGAAAAAGGCTCTTTCAGTTTCATAAATTCATTACAACGTGATCCGAGACTTTTGTATGTTTCTCTGCCAGGGGCGGAGGGATGTATCATGTGGGTGCTAATAGTATATCAGAATATGTTTAAAATTAAATCTGTAAACTTTGAAAGTTTTAGCTAATAATGGTTGTATATATGTAAGAAACAATATGTAATCCTCATCAACATACCCACTTCAGTAAAATGAGGTCAACCACGTGACCTAGATTTTACAACATTATCTGATACGACAAAACGCTAGAAACATGACAAATAAAAAGTAAACCTTGTTTTAGCTAGTAATAAAACATTTAGTATCAACAATGCAACATGTTTTGAACAGTATTTCATATTATTTGATCGCGATTTGTAGCTTTACGAGAAGCAGTTCAATATTGAATAGTAGACTGGTTACCCGGACATGCAAATGGCGCTTATTAATACCGCGAGGCATATCTGTCGAACAAAATTGGTTGAAAGCATGTTTGGTGACTAAAATTCGACATTGAAAAACTTTCTCAATTTTATTTCGCCAAATCGAAAATTCTTTTATCAATTATTATAATGTTTCGCAATTTGCGACTTTAACGAACAACAGGACGAACCCTGCAAATGTCCAATATCGCACGTGTGTTGCGAACAACAAACTCGTCATCTACCATGTTTTTGTTGGTGGCGACGTTTTGAGATTCTAGATACTTTGGGAAATTCCGTTATTTTTTCAAAGATTTGTTAATGGAACACAAACAATCATTAACATTGGATGCTTTTTAAATAATTTATTTCTCGGAAATTTCCGTAAAGTAATCGTTCACGGAAAGTCCCGAAGTATACCGGTACAGCACAAAACGTACCGGTACGTACCACGTCAGAAAAAAAAATACCGGTATACCGGTAATACCGCACACCTCTATTAATCTTACTATTAATTCTTAAATCACTCTCCACCTGTATTTGTATATTTGCATATATATTGTGATTATATGTGTATATATTTATGCTGATAAGTTGTTTTTTTAAACTATAGGCAAATAAAGAACTTGAACTTAAAAAGAAAATGCTCCGACGGGTCTACAAACTCGTGTAACAAATGTCCTGCGGCGTGTTGGCGCCGGCCGTAAGTCCCCCAAATTCCCATAACCGTGCGGTGGCTGCACGGTAGAATACAATAGCCGTGAGGCGATCTCAAGTTTTTTTGCTTGTCGCAGGGGCTGACGATTTTTTAAATTTGACATTAAACTTTTTTTCGGAAAACGCAAGGCCGTAGGCCGCAACCCCGCCGCATGTAGTATCGCAAGGTCACTGTACGGTGGCCGTGAGGTGACCTCACGGTTTTTACTCTGGTGTGCCTAGAAAATCGTACGGCAGCCACAACAACCATGAGACCCCCTTACTGTCACTTCACGGTGGTCTTACGGCCTCCATGAGATGGCCGTACGATGTTCTAAATATCGTACGGCGGCCGTGCAGTGACTTTAGGGCGCCTTGCGGTCGCCGTGAGGGCGCCGCGCGGTTTGTTAACTAGCGTCTTGCGGCCTTCTCACGCATTTTGATTTCATGACTTTTACGATTGCCGTGCGGACCCCGTGACATTGTGAACACTGCTTCCGTAGCCCGCAAAGCCGTACGATTTGTATAAATCCCATCTACAAACCGCAGACCGCAGAACCGTGCGGCGGCAGCAGCATATGTGACCTAGGCATTAATGCAGCTAGCAGTCCAGAAAATCGCAGCTAGTCATTTAGCGTACATTTCCGTTCATACACTGTGACATATACACAAACATATTCACATTGACTGTTAATGCAGCTAGCAGTCCAGAAAACCGCAGCTAGTCATTTAGTGTACACTTCCGTTCATACACTGTGATATATACACAAACATATTCATACTGACTGCAAATATTAAAGGCCCAGGCTTATGACACATTATTAATACAAAGTATATATAAAAAACCCACCTATAAACATTACAATATTAAAAAAATAATAAAAAAATAAAAAAATACCATCCCAATTATTAATAAAGTGTCTTTTTGTAAAACGTTTGGGGAAACACCCACTGTTCAGTCGATTTGACTCACAACAGACCTGTGACGTAGCATGCGGCAGATTTCACTCATTCTGTTAGTAGAGCAACATGCCGACAGCAGAGAATGATTTTTCGAAAAACAGCTGATTCTTAACGGCCGCTAGTTTGGACATTTTGGTTTTATCACATGTGTCAATCTACTCTAATGGTACCTCGATGGGTGACGAAGAAGGATACAATCCGTTAGGGGTACTTCCCTATCAGTGTGAGCCGGAATACAACCACGATGATCCGGCGAGCCAAATGACTATGTATTCAAGTAGTAAACGAAAAAGACCCAGATGGCGAAACACTACTCACCGATCTTGAAAGTTGGTAAGACAAATTTGGAATAGATCTTAATTATAGAGATGGTATGTATTGTCAAATATGTTTATTTTCCCGTTCTAAATTAATTTATAGCCAAGATAGGATCACATTTTGAGACAACACATCCTCGTCTGGACATTTTCAATGGTTACATATTATTGTATTTGCATTTACACATGTAGGCTACCACAGTCGCTCAAACACTTGAACTGCGTTTTGGTGATTGTTTTATTTGGGGTCATTGTAATTCCACCATCAAAAGACGGGGGTGTTTTTTCGTCCAAATTTGTTCAAAAATTAACAGTTGGGTGGGTGACATCTGAGAATAGTTGCCTAGTATATTAGTAATAATACAAGTAGGCTAACTTGGCAACATGCAAATTTCATCATTTATAATGAATAATAAATTGTACAAAAGAAAAGAGGACAAGATTGTTAACAGTTTCAATGGAATATTTATTTACATGATTATATA
The DNA here is from genome assembly GCF_016097555.1 of Gigantopelta aegis. Taxonomy (NCBI): domain Eukaryota; kingdom Metazoa; phylum Mollusca; class Gastropoda; order Neomphalida; family Peltospiridae; genus Gigantopelta; species Gigantopelta aegis. Next base: position 65,031,147 of record NC_054704.1, read on the forward strand.
TTACTTAATACACACTAGATACAGGGCTAGTTTAATTATTTAATTTATTTTGCTTTATGTACACATGAAACCAAACATCAAGCCCAACATATTAAAATTAATTCCATCATCTAAACGGGAGGAACATTTCACTGTTAACATTTCCCCACACAACTGATTATGGAGTTTTATGATCTATTATTATATTGGTAGAACCAAACTTATAAATGTTCGATTATAATCCTTCATTGGAACACCACTAATAGCCTTGAATTAAACAATGTACCAATTTAGTCATTCCATACTTAGTATTTTAATAAACACTTTTTGGACTACACGTGCAGTTGTTGACACATGATTGCCTTTTATATAACAACTTTAGTGAAAAAAAAGAAATTCAACTGAATGTTAACACAATTATCAATTTTCTGTTTTAGGTGCCAATGTGGAAAATTGTATAGCTATGGCTTGTTCGATGTCTGGTCTCTTAAAGGTGGAACATAGAAAGCTGGGAGTGTTGATTTGATATCACCCCATAACACAGCATGGTCATCAGTTTGTCGGTTTACCCTGAAATAACAAGTAATGTAACGTACAGGATTAATAAAAATAGTCTATAGATACATACATGCTCTTGTGTCCATTTATGATTAGTCACATTTATTTTTGTTTCTAAGAAGATAAATGATAAAGTTTTATGTTGTTGAAAATGTTCACCATGTAGCTGGACGTAGCCCAGTGGTAAAACACTCACTTGATGCATGGTCAGTTTGGGATCAATCCTCGTCTGGCCCATTGGACCATTTCTCATTCCAGCCAATGCACCACGACCTGGTATATCAAAGGTCGTAGTATGTGCTATCCTGTCTGGTATGGTGCATATAAAAGATCCCTTGAAATATATATATATACATTGTGGAAGTGACTAATTTACATGAATTAAAATGGGTGCTATACGGCATATGTTACAATAGTATACACTTGTATGTGTACCATTGCAAGGTATATTTAGTAAAGGATGTTTTAAATAATTGTAGTTTGTCCATAATAACTGACTTGATGACTTAGAAAGACCTCTCTTTATTTATAATTTTAGATGGTTTTCATTTTTCAAGATGGCCGCCAACATTCAATGAGCAATGAGTTCCACATATAACATGGTCTTACAGTTAATCAGTTAGTCTATCTTCTGAAGACAAAACCGAAATTTGAGTGCTCAATTCATTTCCATTTCTTACATGCAAACATTCATTCTTTGCCAACTTCCTTCCATGTGCACCACTGTGTCATAGTCTGTTTTGCCAGTGCTCTAATGCAACCATCCATACTTTGCCAACTTCCTTCCATGTGCACCACTGTATCATAGTCGGTTTTGCCAGTGCTCCAATGGGCATTTAAAATTATACATCAACGATGAGGCAAAACCCATTTGCTCTGAAATGGGTTTCTCCATTTTAACAAAATGTCTATCTGTAGCATAAAATAGCACACATGTAGATAATCCAATCACAAAGCTACCCTGCCTTACACTCTGAATTATTCAGCAAATTATTAGTTTCATACATACATGTATATAGTAAAAAGCAATTAATCCACCTGAAGCAGACTCAAAGAATTTAACAGATCAAAAGAATTTCCCTCCTCCAATTTTTAAAAACAAATTGTGTTCCCTAGTTAAGTAGACTCAGTACCACCTGCTTGACAAATATGGGAATTGTCATTTATATATGGACCTGATCCATAGCCATCTAATACTGTTTGTGTGTAACATTCACATTTAAAATTATACATCAACGATGAGGCAAAACCCATTTGCTCTGTTGGTCAATCCCAAACGTTAAACGTTAATAAATATTGTTTAAAAAAAAAAATCTGAATGACAATAAGAGTTTCAAAATGATATTGCACAAGGCATTAGTTCAGATGACATTTTGTGAAGGTTGTGACAGTTCCCAAGACTGCCACTTCCCAGGACAAGACATCTTTCCTACGCTGTATTTAGGGAGAATAATAGAGATTTCAACAGTTTTGACGACATGCTCTCGTTAATCACTGTTAAAACAGTCTTGATAGGTGTTGCCAAAAAGCGAGCATACCTTTCCACACAAGTGGCACCCAATATGAGCAGAGCCAGTAGTCAGTTATTTTATTTAAACAATGAAATTCTGTAGAAGATATAAAAACCCCATGAAGAGGTATGTACAGTCAGAATGGGATGTGCAGACAAACATTAGCTAATTGGCCATAGATCAGTTATTTTCCCATTTAATTGATGAACATCCAGAAATGTATCCGCACACGTAGTCTGGTGTTTGACTATTTCATGGCAGACAGCTTTGTAGTGGCAACTATTAGACTAAAGTTGGCAGAGGAATGCATATAGTTTACAAACGTGTAACTTACTGGCATTGAAGAATTTTTGGTGGTAATTCCAACCAGTGCAAATGTAATACTTTTACTGTAAAACGGGTGTACGCTGGCCAGGTTTAGTGGGTGTGTTTGTTTAAATCAATATCCTGAGAAATAACTTCTGTACAAGAATAATATGACATACTGAAACTGGCATACACTGAGCTTGCCCTAAGATACTTCACAATTTGTAATATGTAAATTCCGAAAGGTGAAACAAGAAATATTATTTCTGGAAAGCTGAAGTCATCCTATTTGTCTTATAACTTAGACTGAATGCCAACGTCGGTTTGAATGTCTTTATATATACCAAGGTATAGAACAGATTTAATACATTCTGTGGTTTCTTTTCTGTCTTGCAAATTTGTATTTCTTATTTCGTCTTTTGTCTAACTTGTGTTATCATTTATGTTATAAACCGTTTTTGAATGTTTGCATTACACCATTCACAGCTGCACATGCTGGCACAGAAACCGCCATTGTTTGTTGTGGACATATCTCGACCTCCTGATGATCTTCCTATAACCTACACCCACGCACCCCGTTCGTTTCCTTTAATATATACACGTGTACTATAATCTGAAAAACAAAACTATTACCAGAATAAAACTTTGCTGAAAGCAGTCAAAAGGACATAGGACATGGTCATACTGCTACCATGAAGCAGTCAAAAGGACATTGGACATGGTCATACTGCTACCATGAAGCAGACAAAAGGACATAGGACATGGTCATACTGCTACCATGAAGCAGTCAAAAGGACATAGGACATGGTCATACTGCTACCATGAAGCAGACAAAAGGACATTGGACATGGTCATACTGCTACCATGAAGCAGTCAAAAGGACATTGGACATGGTCATACTGCTACCATGAAGCAGACAAAAGGACATCGGACATTGTCATACTGCTACCATGAAGCAGACAAAAGGACATCGGACATGGTCATACTGCTACCATGAAGCAGTCAAAAGGACATCGGACATGGTCATACTGCTACCATGAAGCAGACAAAAGGACATCGGACATTGTCATACTGCTACCATGAAGCAGTCAAAAGGACATCGGACATTGTCATACTGCTACCATGAAGCAGACAAAACGACATCGGACATGGTCATACTGCTACCATGAAGCAGACAAAAGGACATAGGACATGGTCATACTGCTACCATGAAGCAGTCAAAAGGACATAGGACATGGTCATACTGCTACCATGGAGCAGACAAAAGGACATTGGACATGGTCATACTGCTACCATGGAGCAGTCAAAAGGACATCGGACATTGTCATACTGCTACCATGGAGCAGACAAAAGGACATCGGACATGGTCATACTGCTACCATGGAGCAGACAAAAGGACATCGGACATGGTCATACTGCTACCATGGAGCAGTCAAAAGGACATAGGACATGGTCATACTGCTACCATGGAGCAGACAAAAGGACATCGGACATGGTCATACTGCTACCATGGAGCAGACAAAAGGACATCGGACATGGTCATACTGCTACCATGGAGCAGACAAAAGGACATCGGACATGGTCATACTGCTACCATGGAGCAGACAAAAGGACATCGGACATGGTCATACTGCTACCATGGAGCAGACAAAAGGACATCGGACATGGTCATACTGCTACCATGGAGCAGACAAAAGGACATCGGACATGGTCATACTGCTACCATGAAGCAGACAAAAGGACATCGGACATGGTCATACTGCTACCATGAAGCAGACAAAAGGACATCGGACATGGTCATACTGCTACCATGAAGCAGACAAAAGGACATCGGACATGGTCATACTGCTACCATGAAGCAGACAAAAGGACATCGGACATGGTCATACTGCTACCATGAAGCAGTCAAAAGGACATCGGACATGGTCATACTGCTACCATGAAGCAGACAAAAGGACATCGGACATGGTCATACTGCTACCATGAAGCAGACAAAAGGACATAGGACATGGTCATACTGCTACCATGAAGCAGTCAAAAGGACATCGGACATGGTCATACTGCTACCATGAAGCAGTCAAAAGGACATCGGACATGGTCATACTGCTACCATGAAGCAGACAAAAGGACATAGGACATGGTCATACTGCTACCATGAAGCAGTCAAAAGGACATAGGACATGGTCATACTGCTACCATGAAGCAGACAAAAGGACATTGGACATGGTCATACTGCTACCATGAAGCAGACAAAAGGACATCGGACATGGTCATACTGCTACCATGGAGCAGACAAAAGGACATCGGACATGGTCATACTGCTACCATGGAGCAGTCAAAAGGACATCGGACATGGTCATACTGCTACCATGGAGCAGTCAAAAGGACATCGGACATGGTCATACTGCTACCATGGAGCAGTCAAAAGGACATAGGACATGGTCATACTGCTACCATGGAGCAGTCAAAAGGACATCGGACATGGTCATACTGCTACCATGGAGCAGACAAAAGGACATCGGACATGGTCATACTGCTACCATGGAGCAGACAAAAGGACATCGGACATGGTCATACTGCTACCATGGAGCAGACAAAAGGACATCGGACATGGTCATACTGCTACCATGGAGCAGTCAAAAGGACATCGGACATGGTCATACTGCTACCATGGAGCAGACAAAAGGACATCGGACATTGTCATACTGCTACCATGGAGCAGTCAAAAGGACATCGGACATGGTCATACTGCTACCATGGAGCAGACAAAAGGACATCGGACATGGTCATACTGCTACCATGGAGCAGACAAAAGGACATCGGACATGGTCATACTGCTACCATGGAGCAGACAAAAGGACATCGGACATGGTCATACTGCTACCATGGAGCAGACAAAAGGACATCGGACATGGTCATACTGCTACCATGGAGCAGACAAAAGGACATCGGACATGGTCATACTGCTACCATGGAGCAGACAAAAGGACATCGGACATGGTCATACTGCTACCATGGAGCAGACAAAAGGACATCGGACATGGTCATACTGCTACCATGGAGCAGACAAAAGGACATCGGACATGGTCATACTGCTACCATGGAGCAGACAAAAGGACATCGGACATGGTCATACTGCTACCATGAAGCAGGACATTGGACATGGTCATACTGCTACCATGCAGCAGTCAAAAGGACATTGGACATGGTCATACTGCTACCATGAAGCAGACAAAAGGACATCGGACATGGTCATACTGCTACCATGGAGCAGTCAAAAGGACATCGGACATGGTCATACTGCTACCATGGAGCAGACAAAAGGACATCGGACATGGTCATACTGCTACCATGGAGCAGACAAAAGGACATCGGACATGGTCATACTGCTACCATGGAGCAGACAAAAGGACATCGGACATGGTCATACTGCTACCATGGAGCAGACAAAAGGACATCGGACATGGTCATACTGCTACCATGGAGCAGTCAAAAGGACATCGGACATGGTCATACTGCTACCATGGAGCAGTCAAAAGGACATCGGACATGGTCATACTGCTACCATGGAGCAGACAAAAGGACATCGGACATGGTCATACTGCTACCATGGAGCAGACAAAAGGACATCGGACATGGTCATACTGCTACCATGAAGCAGACAAAAGGACATCGGACATGGTCATACTGCTACCATGAAGCAGTCAAAAGGACATCGGACATGGTCATACTGCTACCATGAAGCAGTCAAAAGGACATCGGACATTGTCATACTGCTACCATGAAGCAGACAAAAGGACATTCTACATTGTCATACTGCTACCATGAATCAGTCATGTGCATTGTCTATCGGTAGTCTGCCACTCACGAGGACGATGTATCTTTCGTCACTGTTTAAACCTGCACAAAATAGAACTCCTTGGCTATACTTATAGACAGTTCTGATGGCATACACTTATATTATCTTCTCGACTGATATGTTTCTTGTTTGTTCACACATTTTCTTCCTATGCCAATTAAAGGATCAGAAGGTTTAAGAACAAAGGGAGTAATGGTGAATTATATGGTCGATGACAGGTATTCAAGTAAATGTCTTTATCATTTTCAGTCCTGCTGACTCTCATTCCACTTCTTCGTTCATATATTGTATGCATTAATGAGCATTCACTGAGTTTGCATTTTGCCCACACTAGGTTTAGGCAAACAAGATAGTTCATAGGATTATGTCATCATTTATCAACAGTAAAGAGATAGATTCATGATTGGGTATTACACATGACCTAGTTAAAAATTGTTCATACAAGCTGCATGCTGACAAAATAGTGAAAAACCATGATAAACTATATGAAAAAATATTGTTTTTTACAGCAGAAAATGTAGGAAAGACCTCTCTATGATGGCTATGCTATCTAAAAGTGTCATTTTTGTCCTGTGAAATCCACAAAACCCATACATTGATATATTACATGAGGGTGTTTGATCTAAAAGTAACAAAATATGGCCGCCATTTTGAATAAATTAAAGTTCCGGTTTTAAAACGTGGTCGTAAACTAAACATTTCACAGATTCGTGTTTATTGATCAAAAGTGCCATAAAAATGACGGCATAATTAACGAATCTAGAATTTTTTTTATTTATTTGCCCAAGCTTTTCGTCAGTTAAGTCGATATAATTCAATGCTAACGGTGGGCTTAATGTATCATTTATGTCACTTTTGTAACTAACTAAATAATTAATTAATATTTACAGGCTTTCTTTCACAATATTAGTAAAACTAACAAAAGTACATTGTTTGTATTTATCTACATTTATGTGCGATTTGGGGGATATTGGTACCCATTTTGAACAAAGGTGGCCATCTTGAATTTTACTTTTCATCCATATATCTCTGAATGAATTTTAAAGAATATGTGTGAATACATTTAAATCATAGCACTGATAATTCCATGTATTTGTCCACTGAATCTTAAGAATAGTTCGTCATTGTGTTTGCATATATGAGTTATGGCGGCCATTTTGAAATTATGCAAATTA
>NC_054704.1:65038734-65143059 GCF_016097555.1 Gigantopelta aegis
TTTGTTTGTTTCATTGTGAAGAAAATGTTATTAATTTTTAATTTATTAGGGACTTTATATTAATTCGCTAAATAAAGATTAATTTGGAAGAAAATTATTAAAATTAATTCATGTGGTCTAATGGAACACAAGCCTTTGTTAAGAGAATGTTAAAATTGTATTAGTAGACACAGTTATTGATCAGATGGCGATGAAATACATTTCCTGAAATCATTCACACTTCATAAGAAGTCTGTATAAATATCGCACCATATATATCGTAAGACTGGGTATCCTTCAAAACAGAATGCGTATCACCTGGTTACATTTCAGTGTGATAAGACTATTGGCTATACTATTAATTGAGTCTCACATATTTCAAATTGACATTGATGAAGTTAACTATGTATGGTCACTTCAATAGGTGACTGTGTGTACATAGACATATCATAGTTGTAACATTAATTAAGTTACATGTTTTCGTTGGACTCATTATCTGGTCACCCATAGTGCCCTAATGTTTGCCATGAGAAGTCTACAAAATACATTTGGCACTCACTAACAATACTTGTTGTATATTATGTTAGTGTGTGTGTGTCTGTGTTATTGTGGTATTAAGTGATATGATTGGTATGGTATTTAATTGGACATGTAATTTAATGATATATTATGTTTGTCTTTCTGAGTTGATTTAATAAATTATTTGTCTCTTTCTCATGCAAACGCACGCATTCACATTACACACACACACACATTACACACCCAACACACACACACAGACTGATGATGCCACCTTGGTTATTATTGGCAAAAGATAAGGAGTCAAGATATTTGAACTGGAATCCGATATGGAAGAAGTGATGCGAGATATAATCTTTCTTTGGACAAGTAAATTTGAAAATAAAAAGATAAACAAACTAATAATTATTATGACTAGTAACAAACCACACATACAGAAACCTGAAATAGTATCTCTAATGACTTGGATCATATATCATATTGAATGGAATAACTTATTACCAAGGATAACAAAATGTATTATACAGGAAAGTTAGTAACATGATATATGTAATCATAGTAGTCCCCAATAGTAATGAATAATGTTAGTACGAAGATAAATTGAATCTAAATGTCCTCTAGTTGAGGTGGCATTTGTACTTATTGATTAAATTATATTGTCATTTGTAAATGAGTAGCTGTGCGACCAATGGTATGTAGCTGTATTATAAGTAATTAAATAATAAATAGCTCTTTGTCATAACAATATGGCATTAGTTTGACTTCATTTAAAGTAAAACATTATAGGATATACATCAAGAACTATTATAGGTCGTTTACTATCTAATAAAATTAATGCTGCATTATCTCTGAACATTCTTCATTTCTTAATGTCAAACTCTTTGTCATAGGTAACGGTTGCTATGTATTGTATTAAGTTAATAATGTGTTGTAGGAGTACATATATATGTGTTCCGTAATTTGTTCCATGTACATATAATACATGTCTATGGAATCATGTATTTTATTGCTAAACAATTGGTTTTGATAGTCATCCACAGGATGTCCTGTACTTCTGTCATAAATATAATTTTTATATAATATATATAAATAGAGAATAAAGTATTTACATTCCAATATAGTAACTACTTTTTTTTTTAATAGAGGTGCAGTAATTTTTTTAAGAAATAAATTATCAGTCAGGATACATACAATAGTTTTGTAAGTTAATGTAAAGTACTTCCTACTAGCTTGATAATCACTTCCTGTTCATAAAACACTATGTTTCCTAGTCCATGTTACTAAATGACTTATTAAAGTGAACTCAATAGACTATTTACTCAATTAGAACACAAACAAAACTCCCATAGATATACGACAGTTGTCTGTACTAATTATATAAACAATCATTTCTATGGACGTTTATTTTAAGTCTCAAATGGACTTATATAATTATATAAATGGAGATTTTAATTGTTCTTGGTTTTATGGTTATTATCTCTAACTATTCTCTCCTTATGTTTACAGAAACTTTATTGAATGAAGAGAAAAAACAAACTTCGTTAAGCATTGTTCTCTTTAAAAAAGAATGTTCCAGGTTTGTAGTCTCCCATTTCATTGTTTTTTCTTTATCTATGATCTATCAATACATCCATTACTGTATATATAATCTCTTAAGACCTCGCCTTGTACATAGAAGGATCTAAAATATACAAGGATTCATTAAAACTTAATGTAGTGGCTATAGATATGTTAGACACTATAGTAATTAGAAAAAGTGTGATTGAAATAGTTGCCAAGTTTAGTCAAAAGAGAAAAGATGTAGGCAGAGTAAGAAGAAACCTGGAAGGCTTCCAAAGTGTTAATGATCATGATCAACATCACTTTCAAAGTTAACCATATATTATCATGATAATTTAATTATTAGTAGTTGGTAGACTGTGTCTGTTGTCACTAGTCATTATAGTTAATACACTATAATACTGCATTAGGATGATGCTGACTTGGTGCTGGAATTTGTATCCCAATCAAGGATTTAAATGCTTGGTCGTTAGTGCAAGAGATGCTGACGCAAATTTTCAAACAATATATTCTAAAAGGTTGGTATAATCATAGTGAACAAAGTGAGTAACGATTCTAATGAATAATACAATAATTAATAATAACTATACTCTCTTGTGTTTCTTTTTTTCTTTATTATTCTAGCGGTTGGTGAGATGGTGTCTAGTTGATGGAATGCATGGCTTAATTCGTGTAACGAAATGATTCATGGTTATATCAACTGACCACATCAAAGGTTAGTGTCATGTACCCTACAATACATTTAATAATATTATTCATAGACTTATCTTTATAAGAGTTCATGAATATTATTATAATGTTGTTGTAAAACTAATTGTTATGTAACATGTTATTGTCTCTATCCTCTCCCTTATTTGTTATCATCTTGTCTTCTTCTGTTTCTTCTCATGTCCCTTTTTTATCCCACATACATACCTACTTAACTCTCTCTTCCTCTTAAGTTCAAAATGGGCGTCAAAACAGTACTAGACACATTAATTTTATTCGTAAATTACACTGACGCTGGAAATGAAGGAGGAAAATGGGACTGGTTATAGAAGTGGGCGGGACTCTCCTCAGCGGATGGGTCACCCGACTCAGCTAGTGGCTTCAAAACACAGCTCAACTTTTAAAAGAAGCTGTTGATCTATATTCTGATGACAAAGGTATACACACTAACCAGTGATAAAGCAAATTTTGATTGGCTATTTTTGATGTAGGTCTAACACCTTGTCTCTTTTTATAACACTTATTGATGAAAAATCAGTTCAAGATCCTGAAATTCAAACAAAAACAATGACACTAATTAACAGAGTCAGTTTTTATATTTATAACTACATATATAGAAAGGACACATTAAACTTAAGACTATGTTACTTCTAAGTTAAATCCTTCTTAATACTGGACTGGTATAGTATATGTGTACATGTCAACTATAGCCTGTATTGTTACTGGTTACCATAGTTACTTTATCCTCTTATATATATTTATATATACATACTTTATATTCTCATAGACATTAGCTAATCTCAATGACATGGACATTATTATGATATTGTGACTCATTAGAAGAACAACAAATGGAGAAGATTATGGGAGTAAAGTACATAGTAATGTATATAATTAAATAATCTGTTCTCTTAGTATCATCAAAGACGTGATAAGAACAAGAATTTATTGAAAGAGTTTAAATCATACGAAGTATGTAAATTAACCTGAACATTTGATTGTTTAAATATTATCATATTTTTATAGGGACTCAGTCAAAACAGTTTTATACAGTACAATATCAAGACTCAGATACTGGGTACAATATTTTACATGTTAATATGTATTTTAATACTTTGTATATGTAGTACTCCTCGTAAAATGAGACGTAGTCGAAGTCAGGCTTCCTCTGGGAACAAAACTTCTTTCTGCATCTCCAACTCCTAGTGCTTCATCTACACAAATCTTGAGACACCTTCTAGGTCAGTATCTTTTATCTTATATCTTGTGTATTTATTACCACAATAGCGATAAGAAGTCATCTACAACTAGTGATGTAGGTTCACAGGTACAAACTCCTGCTAGTCCTAAATTTACTGCTGATAAACCTCCTAGTGGTAAAAAAGACACTACAAAGAAAGGTAAGGATACATACTTTTACCTGTATAACATGTACTTACCTTTATTGTTTTATAGGAGAGAATACTACTACTACTGGTAAGTTACAAACTATATAGAACCTGTATAAGTGCAAATTTTTATTTGATGATATACATCATATCATTCCAGTATATGATAGACACAGACTATAATGTTACATGTATAGATTGTTAGAGTAAAATAAAGATCAGTTTTCATTGAAATAGTGGTTGGCATTTTATGAATGTAGTACAATCTGTTTATAGTTAAGTTTAGTCAATTGGTTATGTGTGTAACTATTAGGTATTATATGTATGGTCAATGGAATGTGAGTAAAAGGTAGTAAAAACTGGTATAAATTATAGTTATAATTGTTTTAATAACAAACAGCAATTAGTGTGTGGTAAAAACAAATGAGTACATTTAAAAATATTATGCATATATTACATAACCTTCATTACTGTGGGCTTTTGACCACTCTGGTTGTCTTAATTAAAGGTACAAAAGGGTTATCCCCTAGCCCTCTTCTCACTACACCTGATAAAAAAAAGGTGTGTCCATGTATCGATCGTCAAGTGCTGAGTTAGTTCAGTCACAGGGAACTGGTAAGTAGAATCTTTAATATTTTTTGAGAGAAATTTGTATTGTTTCAGCTGTACAAGAGAAAAATAAAAAAACACCCACTTTCGTTATAATAAACAACCCGAAACTTCACCAACTCTCTCTTTTAGAGACCGAGAAAGAGAACGAGAGCGTCAAAGGGAAAGAGCGAGAGAAGGAAGAGAAAAGGAGCGTCAGGAGAGAGAGAAAGAGAGGGAAAGAGAACGTCAGGAAAGAGAGCGGAAAAAGAGGAAAGGGAGAGAAAGAACGTGAAAAAAGAAGGTTAGAATGGGAGAAAGAAAAAGAAGAGAGAGATCGTAGAAGACAGAAAGATTTTGGGAAGTTTTCTGCTGACACACCATCAAAGACTGATAATTCAAAAGTCACTTCTCCCACATCAAAGACATTACCTCGCAAAAATCTCATCTCCTGCATCTATTAACAAACAAGAAAAAAGCTCAACCAAAATATGGGGGCTTTGCTGGTTTTGGTGTTTCGTATGGTAGTAAACCAAAAATCTCCAAGTCCAATCCTGATGTGACAAAGTCTTCACCCTTTCAAACAAGAGTGCGGAATCAAAATATCTATTTACTTCTACCAAGAGTCCAGAACCAATGTCTTCCAAAAGTCCAGAACCTCCAAGAGACAAAGAAAAAGATTTAAATAGTAGCACTCACAGTTCTAGTTCAGATGAATTATCTCGCAGTACCAGTAAAGATGAATCTAGAAATGACACAAAGCTTTCATCAAGATATACAAAACCAGTTGAAGATAAAAAGCAACCAAAATATGGTGGATTTGGTGGTTTTGGTTTGTCTTATGGAAAGTCTAAAAGTCCAACTTCCAGTTCCAGTCCTGAGCCCTCTCGTACACCCACACCTGCTGATGTTAAGACTCCTGAAACCTCCTACTAAAAGTCCTGATCGAGAACCGTCAAGCTCATCACAAAATAAGTCAAAAGGATATGATATTTCAGAGACTAAGAATCAAATTTCCCCAGGTATTGATCGTACTAAAGAACTCGGCAATCAGACGCTAATGTTAATTACTATAGTACATCTAAATCAAAGCAGGAACGTGAAAGAGAGGAGGACAGGGAAAGAGAAGAATGGGAACGAAAACGACAAGAGCGACAGCGTGAACGTGAGGAAAGAGAAAAAGAAAGACAACGGGGAAAGAGAAAGAGAAGAAGAACGCAGCAAGCGAGAAAGAGAAGCAGAACGAGAAACGAGAAAGAGAAGCAGAACAACAAGAAAGAGAGGAGAGAGAAGCACAACGACAGCGAGAAAAAAGAGAGAGAGAGGCAAGAAGACGAGACAGAGAGAAGGAAAATGAAAATGAAGACAAAAAATACAAATGGAAGGACTGGGACAACTATAGAACCAACAACATAGATGATAGAGAGAGAGATCTGTCACCAAGACGGGAGACCAATGACGAAAAAAGAGAAGATATGTCTTATAAGCAAAGAAATAGATACAATGAAGAATCAGAAAGACGAGACAGAGTCACTGATACTGTGGTATTACGAAGAAAAAAAACTGGCTCCAACAGACCCACAATGACAGGTGACAGAGCATTAGGGGTATTCTACAGACGAAGGTCTCGGTTTTTAGACTCTGACGAGAGCTCTGAAAGTAAAAGCCCAACGCCATTACAGCAAAGGTCCTCTGTTAGTCCTATAGCTGGTCATCCTCTGAGCCCTCAACCTGTAAGTTCAAAGTCGTCATCATCTCCTCCTTCTTCGCCCACACTTCCTTCATCTCAAAAGGCAGAACTCACCTCGATTCAGAGTGAGACAAAGTCTAAAAATAGCCCTTCCATTACAACCACTAGAACTAGAGAAATCACTCAAGAGCATAACCATGTTCCCGCTCCCGTGCCAGATTCTCCACCACATCAAGAATCTGTTCCTAAGCCAATGAGGTCTCCAGAAAATGGGAGACATAAAGAACCTGACCCCACCCCTAATCATGTTCAACCAGTAACCCCTCCCCTCCCATACAAACTGATGTCTCCCCTCAAAATCGCCCAAGAGTTGGTACTACAAGTAACATAGCAAATAAAACAAAAAAAATGCTGGCTCTAATGAATGATGAAGAATCAGTTATTGAGGAACATAAGACAGAAATACACAAAATTCCAAAGAAGGAGGTAAGTGCAGTTGTAAAATTATAACTACATAAAAGATTATATATAATAATTTTTGATTTACTCTAAATGTTTTTTCATAGCCGGAACCCCCTCCTCCTCCCTTGGAGGACCTTACACCAGCTGCTAAAGTTGGTTGAAGAAGAAGTTGAAGAGTACTTTCCAGAATTAGAGTGGGCATATGCACCTACTGATATTAAATTGAGAGATCTTGTTGTGAATGGAATGGGACTTTACTGACCTTACATGGGATGATGAACAAGACATCTTTGCAGCACCTGCTGGGCCCCCCATGACCGGAGGTGTACCTGCACCTCCGCCACCACCTGGAGGTATTCCCGCACCTCCACCTCCTCCAGGAATTCCACCCCCTCCAGGTGGTGCTCCACCTCCCCCTCCTCCTCCTCCGGGAATACCGGGGACCTCCTCCACCTCCCTCAATGGCACTTAATTCAAAAGGCGGTAAGTTCAGTATTTGTAAGTAATATCACTTTAACATAATACTTTGATGTACTAGGTACGAGAAACGTGACATTAAACAGTTAGATGGCGTCGTCAAAATCTTCTTCCCACATCAGTAAATCGATATGGCTCCTTTTGGAAGGACATACAGAAAGTCGATGTACCACAGGATAAATTCCTGGAACTGTTTGCACAAAAAGCAGAACGAAACAAGAAAACTGTGAGTTAATATTTCCAAGAAAGCTTGTTAATTTAACCCCCTCTTATCAGGAGTCACCTGACGTAAAAAGGAGAGGTTTGTGACTGTATTAAAACAACAGAGAGCAAATAATATTCAAATTGAGATTAAACGACTTCCAGCTGCACGTCACATTCGTACTGCTATCCTCAATATGGATCAGTCCTTTTTTAACAAAGAAATGATTGAGGTATTTATATTATTAGCCAGTTATCTATGTATCCATTCATTCATCTATCCATTAATCCACCCATTGTTCATCCATCTTTCTATAGAAACTACTTAATTTGATGCCAACTGATGAGGAGCGGACTCTTATTCAAGAAAAAACATGCCGAGAGACCAGATCTTCCATTAGGACCAGCTGAAGACTTCCTTTATACTTTAGCCTCAATCCCAGAACTTAAGGCTCGTCTCAGTTTATGGAAATTCAACTATGCCTTCCAGTCATCTGAAGAGGAAATGGCTGATGCATTGATGGACTTAAAAGGTGCTATTGAGGAAGTACGAAACAGTAGTACCTTAAAACAAGTAATTGGAGCACTTCTCTCAATTGGTAATGTCCTAAATGGACAACCTGTTGAGGCATTTGAGCTAGAATTTTTGTCAAGGGTTACTAACGTCAAAGATACACAACACAAGACTCCACTTTTAATACATATAGTTGAACTGGTCATTGAACATTATCCTGAGTCCTCTGATCTTCATTCTGAATTAACTCGTGCACATCGAGCTGGTAAAGTAAGTCTTATCTTAAAATCTAATGTAATGAGTAATTGTATCAATAATTCTAAATTAGATTGACTGGAATGAACAGATTCAAAATTTAGAGAAGTTGACATCAGATTTGTCGATCAGTTGGAGACATCTTCGTGCTATTGCTAGACAGGAGACATTCTCTGATGCTGCCAGTATGGAAAAGAAAATGAAGTCTGCTCAAAGTTTAACAGATGCTGCTGAGAGATTGCGAGTGTTGGAGACCATTTATAAGAGAGTTCACACTAGATTTCAAAAAACTATTGCTTTATATGGGAATGAATCAAGGACAGGCAGAGAGAACAAAGGTATGACTGGATGGATGGACAGATGAGAGATTATATCAGTAAATAAATTTTAACATGTATCATTGTATTACAGATAGACGATTTTTTTAAGCTGATCAGTGATTTCTCTATGGAGTATCGTACAACATATGGTAAAGTATTACAAAGAATTGAGAGAAAGAAGAAAGAGCAGGCACGTCTGAGAACTAAAGGAAAACTAATTGTAAGTGTCCACTTCTTTCTATTACTTTCATTTTATATTAATGTAGGCTAGAGTATCTGCTACATCATTTGATGGGGGAGAAAATGGTGAGGTTACTGAGGAAAAGGAGAAGGAACGTACACAGGTCCAAGCAGAGATTGATTTGATATCTGTCCTTGCTGACCAAGTTGTTAAAGAAACAAAAAAGAGACAAGTTGGAAAGAGGAGGTAGCACCACGTAAACACAGGGAAGAAAAGAAAACAAGTAATTATTGTTTTAATGAAATGAAATATGAAATTATATATTTTTTATTTAGTTCGTAGAACTATAGGTAAACCTGAAGAATTAGAGTTACTAGAAAAATTCAATCGTTCCTGGAATGAAGAACACAACAGTAATGATCCACAGTGAACAGTCGATAGATCCCTCATCTCCCTCCCTATTACAATTAATGTGTGTTAGTAGCACTGGAATAATTAAAATGGAGTATACTTTTGTACATGTATATTTCATTGTTTTGTGTAGCATGTGCAATATTTTATTTGTACTTCCTTAAAATATAATAATGTCATGTTAAAAGAAATTATTATATTTTTGTATTAAGTGTCAAATTATATGTTATGTTCCTCTAAGTATACTTCATTATGACATTGCCCTGTGTTGTTTTAAGTCATTCATATAATATTATGTTGTATGATACAGTACAACTATAATGTAACTTCTTTGAAGTTTTAAGGAAAGTTTTATAACCAGTTAACTAGAAATTTATATAACAATGAGATCCAATCACAATAGAATGAATGAACTCATGTTTTTCCTACAATTGTGGACATAACAAGGAACAAAATTTATAAAGTGTCTAAATTTAGTTACAATGTTACTGCTCTTAAATGTTACAAAATTTCACTGTAATTAAACAAAAAATTGAACTAAAAATAGAATAGAATTATAATTTTTAACCCTTAATATGGCCTCCATTAAACTCACTGTATATCCTGGTGATTTATTTACTGCTTCAATTGATCCTGAATGTCTTCAAGTACTAGTAAGTACTAAAGAAAAGAGCATTAAATCCACTCCTAATAATAACCTCATTATCTAGACATATCTACGATTGCTAGGAGACAACTGTCCGGTCCAGATCATCTCAACATGCAAACATTGGATGTCTCCAACAGGTCTAAAATGAAACAATCTACATTAAAATTAACTTATGTCATTTGTAGGTAATTTTCCTAGTCTTGTAGTTAATGGTACACCATTTTCTGGTGCTGACGCTATTATTGGACAATTAAAGAAACAAGTGAATTAAACAGGTGTTTGTTTATTTGGTTGATATCATTTGAATTGTAGGGTTTAGACTGTGATCAAGGAAAATTGGATCCGAAACAATTAGCTGAAATTACTGCTTACTCAGCTTTTTTAACAGATCGTCTAAAATTAGCATTAGTAAATATATTCTTTTTTCTATCTGTTCATTAATCCATTCATTAATTCTATCCATCCATTTATTGATCATTCATCTTGTTAGTCATCTATTCATCCATTTTTATTCTATTGATCAGCTATATATCCATTGGGTTGATGGTAAAAATTATACTGAGGTCACTCGAAAGTGGCACAGCAAAATGGTGACCTTCCCTCTCACCCTGTATATCCTATCTCGGCAACATAGACTAGTTCAACAAGTTATGAAAACTGGTTTGCCTGAACATATCACACCAGAACAAAGAGGAATACAAGTAAGTTATATTTATTATTAATTAATTAAATTAATTAATTAATATTACAGTTAATAAACCAGGCAGAAGAAGCTTTAGACTTACTATCAGATAGATTACACAATGAAACTTTTTTCTCTGGTACCAGGTATCCACCCACTCTTTAAATTATTAGTTTGTTACTATGACAAATATCTCTAGTCCCAGTTCATTGGATGCACTTGTATATGGTACTTGGAATTAATTGCTCAATATCAGTTGCCAGGCAACAATCAATTACAACTTAAGTTAAACTCATTGAGAAATTTATCTGAATATTGTGACAATATCAGACGATTGCTCTTTCCAGAAATGAAAACCAGTAAGTCCAGTTAAACATAGTAAAAATATATATTCATATATAGCAATGACCATTTTGTACTAAAATGTATTGATTTGTATTCTGTGAATTAATATTTTATAGTCACTTCAATTTTTACCTACAATATCAAAAACTATCATGATCTGAATTAAAGATTAAGAATTTGGTCCACGTTACCAAATCACTTGAATTTTAATAAAATTAGCTATATAGGTCCTTGTTAAGTGACATTAGTATTACTGCTCTAAAATGTTATATTACATGTTTAAAAATCTTTATATAATGTCCTTTGTTTTACTAGTAAATTTACATGTAAATTAATGAATCTTTTTAGGTTTTTTTTACAGATTTTAATAACATTTCTGAGCACAAACAATTACTCTACTTAGCAAAGACCTATATAGCTAACTTCATAAAAAAATTTCTGCATGTAAATTGTTATAAATGCTGAATAAATATCATTATTAATTCCATTTCATATTAAAGTATGGTTTTCTTTGCAAGCTGCTTAGACATTTTCCTCTTAAACCTTAAATTTGCACTGATGGGCCAGCCTAACATTCTATATTTACATTTTAAAGCTGGCCAGGTCTATTGACATTTATTCCCAGTAATTTAAATAGATTTTTTTTTAAAAACAAAATATAATATAAATAGACTATGAAAAAAAAAAAAAAAATATGAAAAAACAAAAAAAAAAACCCTTGTGTGTTGCCCAAACGATTCCTACTCGCTCACCCACTCAGGCTTCCACTTAGGCTCCAGGATTCCCTGCTATTGCTAGCTGGGACCGCCACCTGGCTTGGTAACCCTCGTCTTCGCGAGGTAATCCTGGCTGGAGCGTCGCCCTAACTTAAAAACCAGCCGTACGGGATTCCAGCTCTTAGGGAATGTCGCATTCAGGAACCGGGAACCACAAATACACCAGCCTCATCTCGTTTAAAGGGAGACTACCAGCCCTATCCTAGTCGGCCTTTCGGATACTCCGTAGAGTATGCTGGTAACCATCTCAGAGGTCTGATGCATTGCAGAACGCTGGCCCCACAACACACTGGCACTCATGACTGCTTTGGTTTCTTTTTATATGTACGTCAGATTTTCCCTTCATGCTCTTGTGGGGCGCGTCGATCAGCGCTATGAATCTCATTAATGGCTGTTATGACTCCATGGAGTAAGAATGAACTAAAACTATATTTAAAGGTGAAGAATAAAACTAGGTCCTGTTTAAGCAAACTAGAACAGTACTAATGCTATTAATTTTTTGTCATTCTTATATTAAACCACTCATAGTTCAAATTACAAGTTTACACTATATCAAATGCTAAGCTATCACATTCAAAATGGCTTTAAAAAAGAACACACTCTAAACATCATCTAAATTCCACTTTTTTATGGAGTTGCCATCTATATAAGTCCTTGTTAAGTGACATTAGTATTACTGCTCTAAAATGTTCCATTACATTTTTGTTAAAAATATTTATATAAATGCCCTTTGTTCTACTAGTAAATGTACATGAAAATTATGACATTTAGTTTGGATACAGTGTAGCTGCATTATATATATTAATGATCACTTTATATTAAAATAAATTGATGTTTTTTGAACACCATTTCGTTATCAAAATGTTTTATTCTAAAGGACCAGCTACAACAATGACCATAACTCGATCTTCTCCTCTTTATAAAGATCCCACCTTGTGGGCATGTGTTGCTATAGCAGGAGTTTTGTTAACAATACAAGGGATGAGGGTTGGATTACTTGGAAGACTCGTGAATAACCTTAATAAGAACAGATGGGTGGAGTTTATGAGCAGCATTACAGAAGAGGAACAATTAGATGAACTAAATGGCTTAGAATAATGTAACTCTTTGTACATTGAAATTATTGTTATTATTTGTAGACTATAGAAAGTAAATAAATTGAATGGAGGATGTAAAATTATTCATGATTGTCATGGGGATGGCTTGATTCATTTATAAGGTGACCATCTTGTGGTGCTAACATAGGTATTCCACCCTTCACTGGATAAGCCACACCCAATTTATCACATACTAGTTCTTGGGTATCAGGGACATACCTGAATACGTTAATATTATGAGGATAATTATGAATAGGGACATCCCCATCACTTACCTTAGAGGTTCCTTAGATAGCGGACACACTAACAGATTTAGAAACTCTTTATCAATGAACTGAGACAATCTTCTGTGAGCACTAAAAAACTAATTTTAGAAGATGAGGTCTTTTTATAATAGTATTCATTAGAGATAGGTGGGGCTGGATTCTGCAAGAGTGGTGTTAGAGATAAAACAGTTGAGAAATTGGGAAAAATAAACTGACTAGATATCATAGGAGATGTAATAACTGACTTTGTCTACTTTATGTGTATAGCTATCAGTTGTGTTTTGATCCTCGACAGATAGTAACGTAGTATACGGAGTTAACATGTTGCAGCCCATTTCATTTCTGTAGAAATTTCAGAATGTTTCCGTTTTTGTCCGTAAACTTAACGTCTAACTCACGTGATCCAGCATGCAACAGCAAAATGGAGTATTTAGGAAGGTAGTAATTAATACAGGGCTGTTCAGTTTTTGGTAATTTTCCTGCTGATCTTTTTGATTTCCTCGTAGTTCTCTCTGAAGTGAGTGCACTTTTGCATATTCTAGTGACGCTAAAAGTAAGACTTGTATTAAAGGAGTATTGTCACATGATAGTCATGTGAATAGGCTTTTTCTGTTCCTATTTTTTTTCTATGTGTTACATATGACCTTATTCTCTCCTTAGGTAGTCACACTATCAGAGAGACAGTAAGAGAACCACTAGGAATGGAGGTAACTTAGAAATAGTTATATATAATATTGAAATCTAATATGTTTGTACAATGTGGTTTTCAATTATTAAAAATTTTAGGGTGTGGTTTTTGGTGACTTTTCAGTTGACGAAGTCCAAGATTTACGCAGCAATGAACGAGCAGCAGTTGTGGTATGATAAATTGATGATGTCACAATGATGTCATTATATTTTGTTTATTTTAGTTCTTAAGTCCAGTCCAATCTGCATCTGGTAAGAGTTTATCTATTCTGTGCCCTATGTATCCATTTTTGATATCTATATATCCATTATACCACTATATATCCCATTTCTTTATAGATGGTCGTATAACTGTTAATCATAGCAGTACTACCAGTAGTGATAGTGGAGTGGTAACTGGTCTGTCCAGTATAACCAGTCCTGAATTCCAGTTTTCCCTGTCGTCTCCTAGTGGTTCTCTAACTGAATATGCTGATCAATATCAATTTGGTTGCTCTACCTCAACTCTCAGTCCATCTACAACTTCGCTAAGTTCTCTAAGTGCCACTCCTAGTTCTAGTTCAATTAATTCTGGTCAGAGTGGGCGGAGTCCTGCAAAACTTAATGTATTTGCTAAAGAGTTTGTCCCGTCTACTGTGTCTAATTTATCAATAATTACAAAAAATGAGGTAGGGGTTGGTCCCCAAGGCAGTTTTCACGTTCCTCCATTCCAACCTATACCAACTCAACCATTTGTGTTTCATCCTTTTAATCCTGTCATGGTCCCTTTTATGGCTGACCCTGCCCCCTTTCCACAGCCTTTTCCTCTTCACACAATAGGTCATACTACAGCTGGATTTCGCTCTACAGGACCACAGGTTGCCGTGGTTGCACCCTACCATCAGACTCCAAGAGACCATCGCCAGTCGGTACCTCCAGTTTGACAAGAAAAATCGAGATAAGTACAAAAGGTCAAATTTTACATCAGATCAGACTGTTCCTATTTCAAATCAATCCCGCCCCATTTTTAAACGAGACTGAAGGTATTGATATTAGTCAGGTCAAATCTATCTCTCTCTCTCCTCCACCTGCTTCTTCTTCCTCCTCTCGTCCTTCTTCAATAGCAAATAGAAGATCATCATCAACTGGTGATATTGATACAAGAATATTAGATCATGACAATAGTCCTAATGATACACCTAATAGAACCACACCTACTCCAGAAGAACTTGCTGACGCACACCCATCTATTGAACCTATTTCAACCACACCCACTAGTCCATATAAAACTTCACTTTTGCCAGAGGACTCAACTTCACCTGATAAACCTGTTAAACCTGATAGTCCTGTTGATAAACCTGACTGTCCTGTTGATAAACTTGACAAAATTGACAGTCCTGTTGATAAACCCGTTAAAGTTGACAGTCTTGTTGATAAACTTGTTAAACCTGACAGTCCTGTTGATAAACCTGTTAAACCTGACAGTCCTGTTATTATACCTGTTAAAACTGACAGTCCTGTTGATATAACTATTAAACCTGACTGTCCTGTTGATAACCCTGTTAAACCTGACTGTCCTGTTGATAAACCTGTTAAACCTGACAGTCCTGTTGATAAACCTATTTCTAATTCACCTGTCCACTCTGATAGATGCAACAACAAATCACCTACACCAGTCTCTAAATCACCATCACCTACATCATCTCCACCTAGTATAGAATCTACTACTACCCTTGTCAATGTGCCTACTCCTGTTATTAACACTAGCAAAAATGATCAAAAATCTCCATCACCCATCAATTCTCACACTAGCACTATTCCACAAACAACAAAGAAATTCATTCTCCCAAAATGAAAAAGTCACGGTAACAGCAGTTATTGTTACTGATAAAAAGTCTTCCACTAAACCTCCACCATCAAGATCATGGGCGTCAGTTGTGGGAGCTGCTTCCTTAGTTCAGCCACCTAAGACACTTACTAATGTTGAGGTGCAGGTACCAGGAAAGCCGCTAGCTGTTGTAGGTGTGGTTAATAAAGTTAATGTGCCTGAAGTTAGTCAAAAAGAAAATGAGTCTGAACTGGAAGAAGTGAATAGAGAAAGATTAAAGTTTTTTGGTGGTATGTGTTGATCCATTAATATTGTGTTTATCCATAATATATTTACATGCATCCATTTGTGCAATATTTCCATCTGTTTATGTGTCCATTAATGGAGTGTTGATCCATATAACATTTGCTCACTGTATTCATTTGTCCATTGCTTTTATTATGTATCCATTACAGATCAAATAAAGGACAAAGCTATCAATCATGATCCAGTCTCTATTCTCCCCCGTGGTCTAACCAATAGCGGCAACATGTGTTATATGCATGCAGTATCCTAATAAATAGTAATTAATTACTATACCACACCCACTAATTAAGAACTATAACACACTCCTTAACTCCACCCCCTAGACTCTACAAGCTCTTATTAGTTGTCCAGCTTTTAGTAATTTATTGCGTTATTTAAAGTTACCCAAGGAGTCTTCCTCATTGTCAATAGCAACCATTGCAACAGAAAACATGTAAGTTACATGTAATTATAAAATGAAATCAATTTTAATTATATCTTAATTAATAGGGTCAAATTTATGCAATATTTTCAGAACTATCCCAAACCTAGTTTGACTGATGGTATGTAGCCATGCCCCCATTTTTAGTAATAATGGTTTTAACATATTCTCTAGATGCTAAGAACAATGGTCGACGTAAGAAAGGAATGAGAGATTTCTCATATGAAAATCCATTCAGACCAGAATTTATGTATGAAATATTACCTAAAATAAAATCACATTTATCAATTCAGGTAATACTGGTAATGGATGTATGATTAAGTAATGATGTGTGAATGGATTGATAGATGGATGAATGGATGAATGAATGACATATAAAATAGTCTGATTTTGATTTATGGATAGATACTCTATAAAATGGAAGATGGACAACGCTAATGGATAAATAGTGTTAAGATTGTTATCTCTCTCTCTTTTGTTCAGGGTCGCCAAGAAGATGCTGAGGAGTTTCTGGGTTGTATTTTAAACAAACTACATGATGAAATGGTAGCTGCTGTACAGTCTGTAGCCACACCCACTTCAAGTGAAACCACTGATTCAACAACTGAGGAGGAGGGGCTTAAAGATGAAGAAGAGGAGTGGCAAGAGGTGGGGCCAAAGAACAAATTAACAATAAAACGTCAAGTGAGTATATTAGTTTATTACCAATTAGTGGGTGTGGTTATTGCTGTATGAGAAGCCATTTTTAGCACATTCATTTAATGAGTGTGGTCTATCAATGGAATACAAAGCAGCAATAATAATTATTTCTACTATGTGTGGGTGGGCTATTGGATGTGATAATCACAGCTCCTTATAGTAGTAAAAAACATGGGTCATTAAACTCTCATACCCCTTTAATAATTTGGTTTAATTAACTTACTCTAGACCGTCCATGTTGATTCACCAATTAGTGAAATATTTGGGGCAAGCAACAATCCTCTCTTCATCGACAAGGCATGAAAGTTTCAGCTACTGTAGAACCATTCTTCTCTCTACAACTAGATATTCAAGTATGTGTTCATTCCTTTTATCATCTAGCTAGCTATCTATTTATCCATTTATCTATTCCATCTATCCATTCATTTATCTATTTATCCATTTATCTATTCCATCTATCCATTCATTTATCTATTTATCCATTTATCTATTCCATCTATCCATTCATTTATCTATTTATCCATTTATCTATTCCATCTATCCATTCATTTATCTATTCATCCATTTATCTATTCCATCTATCCATTCATTTATCTATTCATCCATTTATCTATTCCATCTATCCATTCATTTTTCTATTCATCCATTTATCTATTCCATCTATCCATTCATTTATCTATTCATCCATTTATCTATTCCATCTATCCATTCATTTATCTATTCATCCATTTATCTATTCCATCTATCCATTATTCTAGTCTGATGAAATACGAACAGTAAAAGATGCTTTAGAATTTATGGCTTCAAAAGAGGCTATTCATTTTTCTGACAAAGATGAGGTAAGACCAGTTAATTATCATAAATATTTATCAATATTTGGTTAACTTGAGTCAAACAATCACACACAGATTAATGTCTGGTTGCTTTCCTTGTCTCTCTCCTATTGTGTTAAGTAACTAGATCTTTTATAGTATTGTTTCTCTATTGTCTTGTGCGTTAACATATCATGCTGACAGATATTAAAAATGAATTGTCACAATGACTCTTTGTGATGTTATAATGATGTCATCAAGTCATTAATATTATGTTATTTAATACTGATCATTAGTAGATATCATATTTCAAGTTCAAGGTTAAATTGTCGGGACATTGTTTTTGACCCAAATAACTGTACGACATATTGTACTACATACTTGGTCATGTTAATGCTAAAGTACAGCTGAAATCAGAAATAACTGGTTGAAATATTATTTCAAGATATGTTAGTATAATATATCTCACCTTTAATAGTCTAGTCTAGCTAAATGCTTTAAGACATTACTATAATGATGTCAGTAGTAATAATATCTTTAATTCTTGTGTGATATTGTTTATAAGAACTAACTGGTCTGCTATTGAGTGATTGTCAAATTAGTGAAAACAAATTAGATTAATTAATAATTAAATTACTAGGATCTTTCTTGTAACAATATGACTACATTAGAATGAGGACAATCTACTAATGTAGTTTAATATACTTTTAATATAGTTAAAATCTTAATCATTATACAAAGAAACATAATGTTATATTATATTGCACAATTACATTATATTATGTAATAATTATTATTACACGCTTCATTAATTCTATATTAAATAATCTTGCATAATACGAGGACATACAATAGTCCAGTCACTAACCTCATTAAATTGTTATTGTAATGATTACTGACTAATGGATACCCAGACTAGTCTAGTAGACTCGTTTCTATAGTAATAGTAACCTTGTTTTAATTTGAGGTTTGTAATTGTGACATGTGGTAAGAAGTAATAAGTATATGAAGTCTAAACATATAATTATATATACCATATAATATGTGGGTACATGACATGTAAATGTATTACATGTAATTACATATACCATATAATATGGGTACATGACATGTAAATGTATTACATATAATATATATATACCATATAATATGTGGGTACATGGACATGTACATGTATTACATGTAATTACATATACCATATAATATGGCTACATGACATGTAAATGTATTACATATAATTATATATACCATATAATATGTGGGTACATGACATGTAATGTATTACATATAATTATATATACCATATAATATGTGGGTACATGACATGTAAATGTATTACATATAATTTATATATACCATATAATATGTGGGTACATGACATATACATGTATTACATATAATTACACATACCATATACATGTGGCTACATGACATGTACATGTATTGTACATGTATTACACTACATGTACATTTTTGGCATTTAGTTAATTGCTATATAATTAAAATGGATGATTTATGATAATATGGATTATTCCATATAATACATCCTGGTACATATATGTATGTACATGTGATGGCTGAACTAATGAATGTGGGTAGATATTGATTTATTCATCATCGGCTATTGGATGTCAAACATTTGGTAATTTTGACATATTCATGTAGTCTTCAGCTAGATTTATACCTCACCTCCGACTCTTGTCGGCAAGTAGTTGACTCGCCCAGTCCACCTCCTGTTTAAACCTAGTCATAATTTTTCAGTCAATTCAGTATGATTTTAACACAGTTCATATATTTTAGTGCGTGTTCGTTTAACGCTTTTTAGTTTACCTAATAAAAAAATAATTAAAAAAATCAGTTGCTCATGAGGTCAGCGATCAAAGTAAGCCTATGAATTGACCTTTAGAGAGAAAAGCCGCTATTTTTTTTAGTAGTAGCAAGGGATCTTTTAGGTCCTGTATGCACCACTCCACGTACATGATCTTTTCAATCATTTAAAACGCATAGAATATACATATATTAATATTCTAAGTACTACTTTAAAAGCAATATAACTGTTTGTAATTAAAAAAGACTGTTCACGGGGAACATAATTGCAATGGCTACAGATTCAGGACAACCCCTTTCAGTGAAACGCTTTTATAGTATAAAGTTACAAATACTAAAACTATATTAATACCTTTTTACAAAAATATATAATAAAGTACACGTGTCCATGAATCTGCGTATCTACCTCACTAAAACTTCGAAACACATTTCAACTTATTTTTGCGCTTATATCCAATTAAGGTTCAAGCACGCTGTCCTGGGCTCACACCTCAGCTATCTGGGCTGTCTGTCCAGGACAGTGGGTTAGTAACGTTGTTAGTTGTTAGTGAGAGAGAAGTCGGTGTAGTGGTCTTTAATACACCAACCCACTGAGTCATTAAAACTCACTCTGGGTGGGAGCCGGTACCGGGCTGCGAAACCAGTACCTACCAGCCATATCTCCGATGGCTTAACCACGACACCACCGAGGCCGGTGAAACACATTCAGAACTGTTAACAATTACAGTTTCGAAATTCACTGTTCACACATTTTCTTTTCTGAGGTGTATTTTTTGCAGGTGTAATGCATAACATTGGAACATACGCAAGTAATATAAATTAAAATTCTTTTGTGGTAAACTAAATAATACTAGTAAATAATTATTGAAATAATTACGTGCATTAACAATAATGTTGTTAATTCCAGTTAAAATAAAAAATATTATTATAATAGATTACAAAATAAATTGTGTTATGTGAACAAAAATCCATGTAAGGCTGAGTCACTGTAAAGGCTGTGCTCAGCCTTAGGCGGTTTTATTATATCGTAGGCGCTAAGATAACTTATACAATTTTTAGCCAGGTTATTAGTCGCATTCAAAACTGACCTCGGTGGTGCCATAGTTAAGCCGTCGGACATAAGGCTGGTAGGTACAGGGCTCGCTAGTCTGGTATCGGCTCACAAGTAGAGCGAGTTTTAATGACTTAATGGGTAGGTGTAAGACCACTACACCCTCTTCTTTCTCACTAACAACTAACAATTAACAACTAACACACTGTCCTGGACAGACAGCCCAGATAGCTGAGGTGTGTGCCCACGACAGCGTGCTTGAACCTTAATTGAATATAAACACGAAAATAAAATGAAATAATAACTGAATGATAAAGTTTAAGTTTCTTTTGTCACCACTGGAACACATCGATTAATTAATCATCGGCTATTGGAACTCATATATTTGGTAATTCGTAGTCATCATAGGAAACCCGCTACATTTTGTGTTCTAATGCAGCAAGGGATGTTTTATATGCACTTTCCCACATACAGGAAAACATACACCACGGCCTTTTGCCAGTTGTGGTACACAGGTTGGAACGAGAATAAACCCAATCAGATAAATGGATCCACTGACGTTGTTCGATCCTGCGACGCAAGCACCTCAAGCGAGCACTCAACCGACTGAACTAAATCCCGTCCCCTGTAAAGGTATGACTTCAGCTTATTTGTCGGAATAATTACCTAAAACAGTTGTGGAACATTCTCGATACCCATTACGTGATTCCTTCTTCCCTTCAGGAGTTAAATCATGGAACAAACTACCAATCAATATTAGAAATTCTTTATCCATAAGTTGCTTTAAAGAACATTTAAATGCAATAAAATTAAAATTCCATCATATTTTTACACATGTGAGAGGCGATCTGAAATATTACACTGTCATCTTCGCCTAAGTATTAATGATCTTAATGGACATAAATTTACACGTCTTATCACAAACAATCCAATTTGTGCCCGTGGCCATCCTATAAAGAATTCTGAACATTTCTTACTCCAATGTCCAATCTACGACAGACAATGTTAACAGTATTTATCTGCCTATTCCAATTTAAACTTCAGAACACTTTTACTTGGAAACTGAAATTTCAACGAGCAAGAAAATGCTGAGATGTTAAAAATGATTCAACAGTTTATACATGTAGTTGCAAGCTTATCTGACAAATCTCTCTCTCTCTCTCTCTCTCTCTCTCTCTCTCTCTCTCTCTCTCTCTCTCTCTCTCTCTCTCTCTCTCTCTCTCTCTCTCTCTCTCTCTCTCTCTCTCTCTCTCTCTCTCTCTCTCTCTCTCTCTCTCTCTCTAGCAAAGGTCTGGCATCCAATAGCTGATGATTAATAAATCAATGTGCTGTATTGGTTAAACAAAACAAACACACTCTGACACTCTTACACTAAATGTGTAATAACCATTTGTTAGCAGACGCGCGTGCGTGCGTGTTTGTATGTTAGGGGTTGAGTGGGGTGAGGTAGGGTTGTACCTCCCACTGCTCCAAGAAAATTTCTTTATTTAATGTATTTCTCGAGGGAGCATGATCCGACTCCCCTTACCTAAATTCTTTGCTAGCCACAGTGTATATCCACCCTTTCAATAATGTTCCAGTTAAATACGTATTTGCTGACGGGTTTCTTCCTGTAGTGTGTGTATTAGTGATTAATATGTGAAAATATTTTTATCAGGGAGCTCGAAAATTATCGATGTAAAGGTATTACCTATTACCAGATGGTAGAGTCCATTATGATGTCAATTGTTTACACTTCACTCCTCTGAACACTAGACTTACTGACTACACAAGTATAAACCTATTTATTAGACATTCATCAGTAATATAATATATCTATTAATAAACCAAACTATCTTTAATACGTGTGTGATATGTATCATAATATATTCCACCTCCAGATCTTCTTGCTCCAACTGTTAAAGGAAGTTAACTCCATCACAACGTTCCTATAAGTTGTGGGCAGTGAGTAAATTTAGTACATATTATGATACATAGTAATTTGATACTACAATTGAATAGAGTTGTTTGTTATCAGACTGTTATAAGAGTAGCATATTTATAGTTATTCTAGACGTGTCACTGTATTCCTTGTATACTTGTTATGGAATGGGTTAAGTGTCAACATTGGTGGTGGAGTGAAGGTACTTAGTAATATGTAGGAGATAGACGGTGGTCTCCTCCTCTTTCTCTTGATAAGTTATATTGAAAGTGGTGATGATGGTTATAATATCACACCTGGATTAATTGGTGGCAATAGAGAGTTTCAACAAAATGTAATATTAGTGTAGTGTGTACTAGACCAGTTGATGTTGTGATAGTTATATATACTGGAGTATCAGTTATATTTATATTCAGTGTTTTTTAATGTATTACTGGAATGACTTGATATTTTATTAATGGATCATATGTTCTGTAGTAATTTAATGACAAAAATAATGTTACTATAATCACTAGTACAATAATGGCTACAATAAAATTGGCTAAACAACAATATATTTTTAATGTCTGGTTTGCTCAAATTTCTAGCTCCACCTGTAAGTCATTGTAGGAAGAAATGTTTATTTAACAGTGGTCTTGTAAATATAGTACTGCCTTTGATGTTCTGTTAAAATTCTCAGTACTATATATCCTTATGTCATTCCTATGAGAACAGAACTAGGTTACTATGACGAGTAATTTGTCTCTAGACACACCCTTGCCTGAGATCACCATATTGATGATTAGGTTATTATTAAAACTAAATTACAATTGTGTTAATGTCGTTTGTTTATTGTTACGCATGCTTGATCTGAACTTAGACTTAAGCTGGCTATAATATATATATGTGCCAGGATATACATACATGTACATGTATGATATACATGTACATGTATGTGTATTTATTTGACTGTTATTGTATGTGGTATTTATGATTGAGATCAGTGCAGTGAGGACATAACAGTGGTCAGAAGTATGAGGTGAATCTTCAATATCCCTATCATGTAATGACTATATTACACTTAAAAGGAGTTAGTGTTTCTATAAAGGAAATAAGATCTTTCAGTGTGACTTATGTACTGAAGACATTCTTGTGGTCTTGTGGTTAACAGATATAAGTTTTCGCATCATAAAGCCATTAGCTGTTATTATTTGACTAAAAAGGTATTTGGCAATTCACCTATTGTTAAGTATATTAGCTACGAAGCCTTTCTTTGGGAGTTACCTTGATGTTTCCCGTGATCAGACGTCCCTCATTATAACATCAGCATTATCGTATCGAATGACGCTTTGGCCCTTTGACTAACTACTGTTGTGTCTTTTAGACTATAGGATGTTGTGTACACATTAGAAGTTAATGTAATGACCATTTTTAGCAATGTGTTGTTTATCTATTTATCTTGATACATGTACATGTACCAGCTTATGTTTACATGTACATCTATTGTTATAGGTTCATCTTACACCGTAAATTACATGTACATGTACATTTACATGTAATTCTTTAAAAGCTCTATTTGTTAGTAGTTTGTATCTATTACTACAATTATAATTGCTATTAAATTATAACAAATTAAGGAATCTTCCTAGTAACTCATTTCTCTTTGTCCCTATCTCTCTCTCTTTTTAGTTGTTTATCATAATGGTGATACACCCAATGGTGGCCCATTACACATGTGATACCTACCATCCAACCGTCGGGTGGATGGCTAAGGTTTGACGACAATTACGTAAAACCGGTTTTCTCCTGATCAAGTTTTCCACCCCAGGCCATCGTGTGCCATATCTGTTTTTTTAATCGACAGGTAGATACCATACACAGTCGTTGATATGTGATTTGGTGGTTGCTAGGCAACTAGTTGTCTTGTTCATTTAGCTTGAATACTGTTTTTTCAATTCTTCAATTTAGTAGTGAAATTGTAAATTAATAGCTCAATGTCCTATAGTATTCCTACAACAATAGAAGTTATATATATATTAGCTGTTTGTCAAAAAACAATTGTATAATATTGGGTTTATAGTGTGTAGTTATTTGCTTCTTCTCTTTCCTTGTTGTATTTTCTGAATTGATTGATGCTTTTTTTTTTTGTTTTTGTTATAATTTTTTTAACTGATAACTTTAAAAAATATAATAGAGTAATTAGATTTTAGAAATGTCCACTTGATTTAGAAGAAATTACAATTATTTTAAAAAAATCTGATAGAAATTAGTATTTGAGTTAATAAGTTATTTTAGAGAAAAATCATATATCAGAGAAGATGAAATTAGAAGTTTATCAAACTCAAAAAGCGAGAAATAACAACTGATGAATCAGTAAGTTAGTATATTGTAGTATATATAACATGCACATAACAGTATAAAAGTTATAATTATGCTAATAACATTTTTTGAACATTCTCTATAGGTTCATCACATTGCCAACTTGTCTTTACCCTCATAGCACAATTGTAACAACAGACTGTATGACCACAAGGACAGAATGTTGCTCCCAACGGCTGCGTCCTACAAATACGACAAGTCATTGCTGACCTAAGTCGTTGTAATTCAGTTTTCTAGTTCTCTTGTACGACTTAAAACTTCTGTGGTATCGAAATTAAAGATGCTGTGTTCGTGTGACATGTCACCACTGCCATTTTGTAGGATTCCTGTCATAGTGAAGTTTTGGGGGTTTAGAGCGAAAGGACGAGGTGGTGGTGAAGGTATATCTTGATTAGGGTCAATTTCTGAAATATACTGGAGGAGGTGATGGAGGTTGATCGAGACTGCTAGAGCTGATGTCAGATGTTCCACTATTAATATAGGTATCAGATCCAGCCCCAGCATAAGTATCAGAACCTGCTCCTGCATATGTATCAGACCCAGCCCCAGCATAGGTATCAGACCCCAGTATAGGAATCAGAACCAGTCCTGATGTAGCCACTGGTACTTCTCATGCACACATATGTATCTGATTCTCCTCCACTGATGTAGGTACTACTTTGATCATCTGAGTCAGTGTTATAATCAATACTGCTGGCATATGGATTGAAAGGTGATTGAGGTGGTCGTAATGTTGGTTCTGTTATTCTCCTGACACTACTGCTGGATACAGGGGTGACTAATCCAAAGTTGGTTCTGCCACTCGTTCTACTGGTAGGTGAGGGACGGATGGATAGGAGTATCAGTGGGATTAAATGGTGGAGGAGGTGGGGGTAAGTGTCCTCTACGGAATGCATTATCGGTAGAAATGCTACGTTGCATGAATTTTGAAGTCTTGTTGAATGAGGGTTGTGACTAGGAAGACTACGAGTAGAACGTTGGGATGCAATGGACATCATACTAGTTGTGGGAAATCCAGCAGGAGGAAGAGGAGGAGGGCGTGTCTAGAGGATTGACGGAGTTTGGATAAGGATGGGCCATAGATGATCTACAACTTCACGATGTGTCCGTACCACATCAAAGTAAAGCGATCAGGAGATTGTCCTTTTAAAAGATCCAATAATGGATTTACAATAGCCAGCATTTTTCACAACACCAGTGATCTTGTCTTGTTGAAAAAAAGGTATGAAACTCAGTGACAGAGCGATACAGAGCTTGTGCAGCTGCACGACTTTTTAATTCAAATTCTAATTGCACAGGTCTGGAGTCATCTTCAGGTTGAACCAGACAGTAAACTTTCTAGCATGAAATGCTGTATAATGAATAGCAGAGAAGTTGTATCTAGTGAGATAAAAGAGAGAACATGATGATTGTGTCAGGGAAGTACAAATTTAAAAACATTAGTAAGCGTAATTGTACTAATGACCATTGTGGTTCACTAGCATGCTGTTTTAGACAAATTGAGGCAAACCACACTCCTACTTACTGTCCAGTCTGTCTTGACAAAGTTATACTACATCAACTTGAAGCTGTCTTACTAAGTAACAAACTCTTTGTAAAAAGATTTGTCTGACACTGTTATGAAGGACCATTGAGGTGTCAGCAGGATATGCTTTTAACTTGGTTGGCTTGACAATGCAGGTTAGTGCAGTTTTTTAATAAGGCTTCCTATTAAGTAAGCAGAAGCTGGCTGCTGCTGATAGACTATGACAACAGAAACCAATACATAGTAAGTAGGATTGTGGTTTTATAGTATTACTCCTCTTTATATGCCTTTCATCTTTTAGACACCGTATAACCCATTAAAAGTGCCTAGAGATACAAATATTTATTCTTGTTGTAACAACTGCAGGTCAAAACATTCTCATATTATTGATCAATGAATATCATAAAGTCATGGTAAGTTATTTCTGAGAGATGTGAATTTACAGATGGGAGAGAGTGAATTTACCAGATGGTCATTTAGAGTAAGTCTGTTACCTAGTTCAATCATGCAAACATTCCATACATTAAAATATCTAGTAAGACTGTGACTAGCCATAATACATTGCAATGTCTAATGGGTCTTCTTGCTGACTAAGACCAGCAAGGAGTCATTATGTTAGTAAAATAACCAATTACACAATTTGTTTTTTGACACCTACCTGTGCAAAACGTCCTCTGTGATGACAAGACTAGAATACACTCTGGTCCAACAGCTACTATCATTTTATATCACGATTGCCATCGACAACTTGATACATCTCCATACATCTAATGCTCCAACGTAGCAGCTCTTCCATTTAGAAACTTCTCAATAGCCACCTCTGGTGGTGTACTGATTAGCTTATAATGTTCACGGCGTATGCGAGTTTCATAATTTTTCCATGTCAGAGCACTGCATGGCACTTTTGTGACGATATTGAAAGTTGCTATGGTAATCCCCTTTATCAATCTGAGCCATAAGAGCTGTTAGTCGAGCTCTTTTGCACTATTGACCTTCAATCGCCTAGATGAGTTCTTTACGCAAGTGCTTAAAAGTGAATCCTATGTAAAAATAAGATACTGTGAACAAAGGTCTGATTGTATCGGAGGAGGATGATCAAATCATAACTGTTATTAAAAAGGCTTCTGTGGAAATAAAAGATTACTAAACTCAGGCAAAGAAGGTCACATGATCTTGGCTGGCTACATAGTTATGTGTTTTGTTACTCTTGGAGATATATTTTTAATTTTTCATTAAACTAACTACCACCTGTGAAGTAATAACAGATTGTCTTATATTTTTTCATGTCATTAGCTTGCTTTGACAACAGAGTAATGAGAATGAATGCTTACGTAATAGTACAAGTCATATTAGCATGGATCATTGGAAGTTAAATGACAAGAAAACAGCTCTTTGAAAAACAAGTTGTTTTGTGGGCTATCGTGATATTAGAAGTGTTGTCTGCAAGTTAAGGCTTCTTGAGGAGTGGTTAGTACCACCAGACCCAGAGTGCATTTCTTAAAAAGGTTTATTAATTATGGAATACTAAACACCTTGTCATTAGTGTTTACTGCGTCTACATATGTCACAACAATAGATCATCCCATTTCTTTGATGAGATTAAGATCTTGCTGCAGAGTAGCCAAAACAAAAAACAGGCCTCTTTTTATATCAGCACTGAGCTTTGAGTTTTTATCATGCATACATTATTATAATATCATACTCTACTCTCTCACCTTGTAATTGGTTGGAATCAACTTCTGAGGAGCAACAAAGTACT
Organism: Gigantopelta aegis; assembly: GCF_016097555.1. Lineage (NCBI taxonomy): Eukaryota > Metazoa > Mollusca > Gastropoda > Neomphalida > Peltospiridae > Gigantopelta > Gigantopelta aegis. The sequence goes on from NC_054704.1 coordinate 65,066,976, forward strand.
TCACTCGCATTTCAACAGTCGGTCGAAGGCTATTTTGAGGCGCTGTTCTTGAAGTGGGTTACGAAATTTTATCCACAAATGGTCTCCCATTTTTGTCTTTGTACTGCAACCCAAAGTAGTCTTTCTCCAGTAGTACCCAGAGATTTACACGCCTGTAAGAAAACCAAAAATATAAAGATAGTTTTGTCTCCTGCAGAAGTTATTTACTACTTCTATAACCATAATGGCTGGAGGTATGCATGAATATTTACAATTGCCTCCTTGTAGTCTGTAGCCTAAAGCAATTTATTATGCACACACTATTCCTTGCGATCTATCTTCTGTTTACTTAGTAAACTTTTCTCTACCCTATCTAAAAGATCAGAGCCGTTAGCTTTCTTGTCTACTTGGGTAAATCTTGATCAACACCATCCAAGCGGCGGACTAGGTAAGTTCGCAGGGAGAGCATCGTAGAGACGTTTAGAATGACACGACATTTTTCTCGGCGGTATGTGTCTTTAAAATGTTCTCTCACTCACGCTGAAACTAGGTCTTTCACACTGTTAAACAGACAAACTTTCAAAATATAGTGCATTCAGCACTAAACAAACTATAGATTATAGCAAGCAGGCAATCTTATGCACGAGTCAGTAGCGCACCACAGTATTTATATAAGTGAACGTCGGTTTAATCTAATTATTTGTGATAATGACGTATTGTGTGTACATCTTAATTATTAAATTGTTATAATCCCTTTGGTTTGTATTCCTACAGAAATATCTCCCGGAGCAATTATTCCTGGAATAGTAAATCTGTGAATGTTCCTCCACCTGCCTTTTTGTAATGTGTCCGGATTAATACATACGCAACCATCTATCACCTTTGTTAGGGAAAAAAGAAAAAATGAAAATGGCATTAGTGGACAATTATTATGTTCCATAAATGGTGTGTGGTTTTGTTTGTGATCACACACCAGTCAGCTCATAAAAATGAGTTTATCATCTCCATCTGTCCATAATCTATCTTCCCTTTCCGCATGCATCCATTTCCTAGTTGGAATGGACCACCTCCACATAATCCTTTAAATTCATAATCTCATTGTTTATGTAATGGATAGATAAATTTAAAGGTATGTGTCAGATATGCTTTTATAATGGTTTTGAATTTCAAATGTATAATCCATTTTGGGGGGAATTATCCAATGGATGTATGGATCAATGGAAGTGTGTGTCATAATTACCTTTACAAATGGCTTCAGATCAGATGGCAAACCAGTATGTCTGGTTTAACTGTAAAAGAGCATGTCCCTCATTATATGCTAATAACAGATCTAAATTAACTTCGGGAAGATGTTCTAAATAAGGGGTGGAGCTTGATTTAATATCAGTAGTAGCTTGGTAAACCGTTTTCTTCCCGAACAATGGAGGATAAAGAGGATAGTAGCTACTGAAAGGAAAATAAAACATAACAAGAGAGAGTAAAGTGAACATGTGACAGATGTATAGAGGAAGTGATCACAGTATTGTTATCACATAATCATTGATCTTTACCTAATCATTTAACTTCCTCACCACAACAGGTAACCTGAGGCAACCAGTCCTGGATTGACACACCAGATAATACCCTGATGTAACTCTGGATACATACCAGAAAGGTTGACACACAGGTATATATCAAGAAGACTTTAATGAGGCTGACCATTGCTACCAACATCATATTAGTGTATTTGAAATCAGTAGAGATATATTTCTCTTTTAATAAGTGTGGGCTGGACAATAGCCTCTATTTTTTAATGTCTTACAAAGACTTTAATGAGCCTGACCATTACCACCCACTCATTAATTAATGTTATTTTGAGATCAGTAGAGACAATTTTCTCTTTAGTTTCTCATTTCCAACTTATAATATAGTGTGGGCTGGACAATGGCCTCTATTTCTTAATGTCTTATGACAGTAACATGATCTTTTCAGTATCATGCAGTCATCTTATAATTGTTACATTTTTCAAAGATAGACAGGTTCCTACACTATACTCTAGCATCAACAATTGTCATGTTAGAGACTAGCAAATAAAAAGTCCCTATATATTGTAACAAAAAGCTCAAAGGTAAAGTAATCTGTACACCTAACATACTACTAAATTCTACTATGAAACTGACCACTACTAATAATAGTCTAATGACATTTGAAGTATCAGATTTCAAATGTCTCATTTCTATATGTAATAGGGACTTTTCAAAGAGGAAAATAATTGAATTCAAAACTTTTACCACCTTACCAATACAGGGGCAGTTACCTTTGTTGATGGAGGATATGAGATACTAGTCTTGTCATTCTGTCTCCATTAGATCTTTAACAATAACTAAATTAAATTGTTATAATATTGGTGATGTGTTTACCCAATAAACATGGTACGTGATGATAAATGAAAGAGGATTATCAGTAGAGGAAATACCAATCCTAACACCCTTGTAACAAGAGTGGCAGGATCGCTAACAAAAATGTTCACTACATTTGATAACTACATCAAAACATGGCATAATATTTCTTTGAAGTGACAAATATTTCTTTGAAATGACATCCTTACATTGTCATCTGTAATTGAGAAAGGTGGTTGAGGTATAACCATCCAGGATGACATATGTTCTTTTTGAGAGGGAACTACTACACCGTGTATTAGATCTCTAAGGATATAAAGGGATAATGAGAATGGGTAGTTGATAGATAGATTGATACAATAGTGAACCAATGGAGAATGGGTAGTTGAGATAGATAGATAGTGGAAGGACCAATTGATGGATGGATAGAGAATCCAAGTATTGAAAATTAATTTACTTTGACATTCGTCAAATATTGGCTTAAGAATTTCCTTATAAAAAAAACTTCAAAACTTGTATGAAAGCTTTGGTCCTGTTCAAGAAACATAGTTATGTCACCAAACACAACTAATACAAACTCAAACAATATTATTTCCCACTATCTCAATATGTATAATGTGCTCTGACTAAACTTCCTAACCTTTATTGCTGAGTGGCCAATATCTATAAAAGGTCCTAACTATAGATAAGATGAGATATTAATTCAATTATAACAATATTATAAGGTTTTTGATGAAATTAATGAGATAAATGATATTAGTTACTTACTAGTAGTAATATATGAGGTTCTCATTTGATACGATAGATAGTAAATCATAGAGTGGTGTTCATATATAAATTATCTGTAACTGTGAATGGGCGGCAGCTATTATACCCGATAAACCTAGACAGAGGAGTGAGGGAGAGGGTGAAGAAAGGGAGAAATTTACCTCCTATTTTCATTCCAGCTTCTCTTGAGGGTGACAAAGGGATAGCACCCTGTATTATAATGTGTAAGATTTAATATATATATGACCTTCTGACCTCATCATAAATTTAGTAGGGGTTAAAATAGGCTATGATCTAGAGTACCCTCAACAACTACCACCTGTAATAAATAGTACATTGATATTAGTTAACAAAGGCATAGTGAAATTCACTGAAAAACACGTTACCATATGTAATACATTACTGAGATCACACCATATGTCACTACATTACCGAGAACTTACCATATGTTGTAAAACATCCATATAAGGTATATAGTATGTAAATACATGCACACAATAACATGACCATTTATTAATATACAGATGTTTTGTTCTAACCTGGTATGGATTTATATTTTTAACAGTCTCCTTATTAAGTGAAGTAATTAGCTAATAAGACTGGATAATTTAGTACTAAGTAATAATCTAGTAGTAATGATGGACTGATGTGATAATTACCATTAACAAAGAACATGAAAGGACTTGTATTTTTATTTGAGAAATTGCTTTGTAATTTGAGACAAAATTGATATGTACATTAATAGTAGTAGACAAAGTACTATAGTGCCAGTTGATACTATAATATGTCAATATATTATTTACCTGTCCAGGAAACAGAGAACAAGGGGGGAGTGTGTCCGGAATATGGAGCATTACTCTTGCTAATCTATGTCTCAGACTTGATTGAAAAGACTCCACCCCTTCCAAGATGCATGATGAAGGATAATACGACCTTCTCCTCACATGCTATTCGACCCACAAATATCGAAGATTCCTATAATTAAAACTAATACTGAAGAATTTGAACTTTGTTACCGTGGTAGCAGTTGCTAGGGAACTGATGTTGCTAAGATCAGGCAGTCATTAAACTAACATATCTTTGACCTAAGTCTTCCAAATGGTTCACTAGGACTATAATTTCAATAGCAATGGTCATGTGACAGTTCATGTGAATCAACTTACCCATTCTTTTTTGTGATGGTATCTGATACATGTGACGAGGAACTTGAGTATATGCTGATTCTGCATTATAGATGTCCACTTGTGTTATACTAGTTGACTCCACCCATTTATCAAGAATAGATTCATATTACGAACATATAACCTTTCCTTATTTGCCGAAGGTCATATTTTGTAGTGGTGTATCAGTTCTAATGAGAGGTACTATAATTATTAAAACCAAGTAATACTACATTGAATCATTAGGAGATTGGGTGTCTGAGTTTGGAATTTTGGGTACGTGCCTCAGTTTGGAGACTGGAGTGACAGGAGAATTTACACTCCTTTTAGTGCCCCTCTATAAATGACATCATAATTATATTATAAAATAATTGAAGTCATACTGTTTGCTTTGATGGTTGTCCTCCATAAGTACTCATAAGATTAATTGGGTCATCATCATCTTCTTCTTTGTTATTTTGTCACTATGAAAAAAAACAAAGTAATAAATAGAAAGTCATTAATACTTACAATAATAAATGTAAACTTTCTTTAGTGTATAATATATCATTGTGTCGTTGAGTGGGTGTGGTTTGTGAACGAGAGGTGGTGTTACGAGATGGAGTTTGTTGAGCCTTTTTTCGTATCTAAATGGTAAAGCTAGATAGAAATGGGTGTGGCTATTCAGTTACCTGAGATGTGAATCGCTCTATGTTTGGGATACTAAGTTGACACTCATTATTAGAACATGAAAAAGATACCCATTCATCAGCTAAGTCTTCTGCAGACAACACATGTCGTTGACCTACTTCCCATACTGAAAAGAAATAAAAAAAAACAAATTTAAAACTCTTACATTTTCAAGAAAAACTCTCTTGCTTTATGACAATGCCAAAATTTTCCAATTCTCCTCTCAGCTCCTCCATCTCGTGCAAAAAGTTATCAATTTCCCGCCAAAGAAGGCGCGGTATTGACCACGCCCATAAAATTTATCTTCATGTGCAGATGGCTGCTACAGTAAGGGCTTTGGAGTCATTAGACTGAGGTTTGATGACGTATTATTAAATAAATAAAAACAACTGATAATTTTAATGTAGAGCATTATGTTTCAGAGTTAATGCAAGAAGTCTCAGTCCCATTCTACAGTGGCAATGTAGGAATGGATATATGAGTCTCAGTCCTACAATATTTCCTTCATGTCATCAGCAAGCATTACAGCCATATTCCAATCTATATGTACATTGGTACAGTACTGATGAAGGTGAAAGTAAGAAGCTATCGAAAAGACAGGAGAGTCGTGGAAATTTGAAGAGAATTATTCGGGAATATGGCTTGGTGGCAATCCTGTTTCACACAGGGATGTCACTGTGTGTATTAAGTACCTGTTACCTTATAGTGAAATCGTAAGTGAAGACATCACCCACTCAACTAATTTATTGTGTACATTCTAATTAAGTGTGTGGTGTATTGTCCTTCCCATTAATATCGTTTTTCCTTTTAGTGGAGTGGATGTGGAAAATTTCTTAAAGTATTTCAATATTGATGCAAGTAGATACAAAACAGCATCAACATTTGCTGTTTCTTATATTGTTTATAAAATCACACTACCAATCAGAGCAACTGTTACTGTGACATCAGTCCTTTTATTGTGAGGTATCTGAGAGCACGTGGTATCATGAAACCTCCACCACAAACTAAAGATATCAGTTTAACAATGAAAATAAATGGTTTTGCTTCCATTTTGTATAATGCTTTGTGTTATTAATCAATATCACACCTTTAAACAATAGTGTTATTATCAACTAATATATTATCATAACTGGTACCAATAGATCACAGACTACATTGCTACCTAACAGGAACAGATCAATTATATTTATAGTACATGAAAATGGAGGCATTTTCCAGCTGTAATAACCACCATTCAATCAGTTCTAGAGATGGAATAAGTACACAACCCTAGAATAATCTGTAATAATTGATAGTTTTGAGCAAAAATTATGTCAACAGCTATTTCTATTTTTTTGTTCTTTTACTAATAAACTTGAAAGAAAATACTTTAGCAATACAATAAGTGTAGGATATACATTTTGTACAGTTTGTATTTAAGACAATGTAAAACACGCAATACATACATTCAACAGGTAGGTCTATATAGAAGACAATACAAATTCAAGAACGTGAATGAAATGTTGGGCGGAGCTTCAACAACAACGCCCACGTCCCTTATAATTTCCGCTTTTCTGTATTTTCAAGAATCCATGGATGTTTGAGAACCTCTTCAAGCGGAAGACGATGTGTGGATTCTTTTTAAGAAGCTAAAAAATAAAATTAAAAATTATAATTTTAAAAAAAGTTTACATTACTTTTGAAATAAGATCTTTAGCTCCAGCTGAAACAAATGAAGGACATTTATAGTCCACCATAACTATTTTCCTGTAAGTATCATGAGTATTGGTGATGGTTTCAAAGGGAGGTTTTCCAACAAGAAAACTCATAACACAGAACACCAAGACTCCATAAATCCACCTAAAATGAAACACATGATTTGGTTAGGAACCAAATAGATAATTTTTACTTTTTCATCATGGACTTTTTCTTCAAACCATTTCTGGAGGAAGATAGTCAAGTGTACCACATAATGTTGAACGAACGAGATGAAGGTGCATGAACGGACCACCCAAAATCAGCAATTTTTAAATCACCCTTTATTTAAATAAGAACTAAATTGACAACATTTTATTAAATACCTTTAAATTAACTAATAGGTTTTCTGGTTTAATATCACGATGAATAACCTTCTTTGAATGGCAGTATTGAAGAGCATCAGCAAGTTGACGTATATACTAAAAGAAATAATATTAAAAATAATTATCATAACTCCTCCTACTATTGCAGATTGTTGTTCACTGAATCGTCCTTCTTTTTGCAACACTTTATACAGTTCTCCTCGTGGTGCATATTCTAATATCAAGTACACGCGAGTCTCATCATAAAAGTAACCATAGAGACGAAGTATATGAGGATGTCTAGTAGGGGTTAAAAAATCTGTTATTAAAGGGGTGTGGTTTTACCTTAAGTGTGCTGTATTTCAATTTCTCGTCTTAATTGATGTTCAACTGATGCTTTTTGTAGCTGAGATTTAAATAGTACTTTTAATGCAACAACAAATCTGTTTTTTTCTCACGAGCAAGATAAACATTACCAAAAGTGCCTAAATTAAAGTGTTTATACTATAGAGAAATTGTCAGTTGAATCTTACCTCTTCCTAGAGGTCTACCAATATCAAAATCTGCTAAAGTCCAGCGTTTCCTACAATAAAAATAATATAATATTTATTTAATCTCATTACTCATCTATTTGTCCATCATTTATCTCTACATCATCCATCCATCTAGTGTACTGTTGTTGAGGAGGTTCACTACTAGTAATGGAGTCAGTTGATATCGTTGTCTTTGCAGCAATACTCTTGCTGTAATAGTTTCTGGTCTGGTACTAGAGCTCATAGAAACAGCCAGAGTAGTAGATGGTTTTGGTAAATCTTTTGTAAGTTCAACTGGACTGTTTCTCTTCGGTAAACCAGTTACAGCAAGGGCTAGAGGTTTATGAGTCTCTAATGATGCCTGTCCTCCATTTGTAGTAGCAGCAGGAATCTGTAGAATAAGTGGATTCTAGTTAAAATTTAGTAGTTTATATCTCACGTGATATTTCTTAGGTTCTTGAACTTTATGAGGAGGTAATAATCTACTTGAAGAATTAATGGAGTAATTTTCTTTGTTTAATGAAGTACCAAATTGTTAACCCCTCAACCTAATGAATATTACAAAAATAGAATCAAAGATAACGTCTCAAGTTTTACCTGAGTCGTTAGAGCTCGAACATTGCAGTTTTACTATCCATTCGTTTGTGCCCAGAGAGTCACTCTTTGAAACTGACCACCAAATCGGTTCTGCGCATGCGCAGTAAATTTGGTATTATCACATAATATTTATATCATAAAGGACTACACGTGATATTGATTTCTACCATGTCCACCATGCAACACCAATCTTCTGTAGACTTGCTAGAGGAGGTCACCAATTCAAAGGAGACAGACCCAGACGAGAGTTCACTTCTGGATAGTGCTCTCGGAGTTGGTGAGGAGGAAAATGGTGATCAAGAAGGTGATGGTGATGTTGATGGAGAAATAAGTTTGTTAGATCAAGATGAATCTAAGGAGGGTGTCCAAATAGAAGATCCGGTACACATTATAGCATTGTAATGTAACAATGCATTATATTGTGAACACTACATTAAAAGTTGTATTCCCATTTAACACTTAATATTAACTCTTGTGTGTTTGTTACTAAGTTGCTATGTTACTGACTTTATAGGAAATAGAAGCTATCAAAGCTAGAGTTAAAGAAATGAAAGAAGAAGCTGAAAAGTTAAAAAGAGAGCAAGGAGAAGTTTGAAAAAGAGTTAATGGGAGGGAAGACAGGTAAGACCACACCTACTTTATTGTTTCTATAGATGATGGTGTTATTGTAGCTGGCGGTGCTGCTTTTCCCCCACAATGGAAGAAAAAATGGAGTCTGATGGTCGATCGGTATATGTTGGAAATGTGAGTTTTCTTTATTGTAACCATACCCCTATTAATTGTTATTTAATTGCAGGTAGATTATCAAGCAACTGCAGAAGAACTAGGTCAACATTTCAATGGTTGTGGTGGCATTAACAGAGTAACAATACTCTGTGATAAATACTCGGGACATCCAAAAGGGTATGTCCCTGTTCATTATATAAAATTGATTTTTTTTGTATGTAGATTTGCATATGTAGAATTTACAGATGCTGATTCAGTAAAAAGCAGCTGTAGAGTTAGATGAATCGTTATTTCGTGGGCGTCAAATCAAAGTATTTAATTACTTATTGTATTTAAATTATTATTGTTTAGGTTGTCGCTAAAAGAACAAATCGACCTGGAATGTCAGCTACCAGTAGAGGGCGTGGTCGAGGACGTGGGCGTGGTATGAGGGGAATGATGATGGGATTCAACCCATATATGGGTGGGTATGTAGCTATGATGCCTATTAGAGGGCGTGGCAGAGGATTCCGGTATGACAGTAAATTTGATTTACAAATATTTTATATATTTTTTGATTTCAGTGGACGAGCTAAAACAAAACTGGTATGCACCTTATTAAGGATTATAGCTGTTATGGGATCTCATCTGGATAAAAGAAATAACCACACCACTACGTTAGTTACATAGCTTTATTCACCATTCACCTGAGAAAAAGAAATATACGAAAAAAAAGAAAAAAAAAAAGAAAGAAAGAAAAAAGACAAAAAATAAAAATTATTAGCTATAAGTCAGTGTTGTGTATTTTATTAATGTTTTACTTTCTCTCTCAAAGGAGCATATGGTCCACTTAAAGGGCAACCATTTTATCAGCTGACTAGAGAGAGGTTGATGACACCTGTTACTGTGATGATGATGATTATCAAGTTAATTGAAACACTTGTCAACATTAAAATAACATTAATATAACTACCTCTTGCAAAATGAAACGGACAATGTACGTGAATATACTAGAATTTACAACTGCCTGTGACATCCAACTATGAATATCATTAATCTATAATGACATTCATTGATCTCGACTGTTTATTATAATTTGACAAGACATTTTAATAGTACATAGAAGATTGTTTTAATAACAGTAGAACAATAGGTTGGCTAGCGTTTCCTTTTTTTATTACTTGAAGGTTTAGTATGTGAACGTTTAGCAGTAGTTTGGTTCCTACTACTATTGCGCGAGAACTGGTTGTGGTCTCTACGCTTTCTGGGTGTGGTCTCATTATCACTCATTCGCTCTCTGTCTCGATCAGCTAAAATACAAAAAGGGTAATAACAATAGCCCACAAGGAGGTCCCCTTATTAGTGGTAATTACCTTTCATGGCTTCTTCTTCTAATTCATCCCAATCTTACCACTTTCTTCATCTTCACTTTCTTCATACTCTAAAGAATAATAAATAATGTTTATAAATATCTCCTTTAAAAACAATTTTTTGTCCAAACATAAACAAGTCAGTTAGTAAAAGCCAGCTGTCTCCCATCATAATAATGGAACCATTAAGTCCTACTTAACTTTGGCTCATTAAATTATAACACTTTAAAGAACAATATTAGTATAAGTGGGTATATTAAATCTATATTACACTAGAAACAATACAATTTAAACAGGATAATAGTGTTCCAGTTAAATAAACCTATTAACACTAGGGGTACACTCATACCTGATTCTGATCCTTCAGATAAAGAGGTATAATCTTCATCAGAGTCTGTACCCCTCTTCTTCGCCTTCCTCTACCTCGTCATCATCTGTGGGTTGATACTCATCACTTTGTTCACTAGATTTCACCCTCTCCACCTGATTCCCCCTAACATAAGGATAGAGAGATTGCATCTATGTTAAGACACTCACCTCACTTTCTGGATCTAAGAAACTCCACCCACCTTGATCAAAAAAAAATTCCTGAGGGTTGTCATTAATTGTCTTCATAATTTTAGTCCAGTTTAAACTTTGAATACCCTCAGTATATCGAATGTCACAGGAACTTTAAAAAAGAGAAAAAAGGGGTGTATTAAAATACATGGTACTATTGTACAGAAACAATGATGGGCCGGTTTTGTGACCTGTTATCAAGATATGACCTTGAATAAACCTAATTATGTTTACACCAATGGTCAAGAGGGTTTAGGGTTAGAGTTCATAACATACATATATGTGTTATGAATAGCTTCTATTCTTGGGCAGTTGCATATCATCGCTTGACCATCAAATTGTACATGTACTTAATTTCAATGTTGATAACTACATTTTTTTGTAAATATTCAAACAAAAAAATAACAAAGAAACAAAATGGGGCAGCAATAACCTATGATGTCTTTTTAAAATGAATTATTCCAATCATGATCGTGTAATATATATATACAAAAGCTTTAAACTGGTAGTAGTGGTCTCCTCCATGTCTCTTCCTTAGGAGCCTCTTCTCCTTCTCCTCTTCTTCCTTTCTTCTTCTTTCTCCTCTTTTGGGTTGTCTTGGGATCAAAGCAAGCTACATAGCCATATGGTCCCCAAGTACGTTGGGTATAGCCAGGGGTCTCTTGCACAACGGGGTCCCATGTACCAAATGGCGTCACCTGCCAACCTGGCGGAAAGTTAGGCATAAGACCCTGTTCACTGGCACGACGTTTTATTCCTTGACTTGCTGTCCTTCTTCTGCTAGTTTCTTTTTAGCCTCTTCTTGTTCCTTCAAAGCCTTTTTCTTAATAGCTTGCATTTGTTCCTGACGTGCTTGCCTCATTTTTCTTCATACAAGCGCTTGCTGGCGTAGCTTTTCCTCGTGGACTTTCAAGCTCGTTGGCGATCTAACCAGCTAGGAGTGTGGTCAAGAAGCTGGTGGAAATGGAGTGAAATGGGTGGGGGCACCAAAGATAGGATAATTATCGTAAGGATGACCAAGTATATGAAAAGGACTGAAAATACCACCAAAATGTTCTTCATCCATTTCTTCATCTTCTTGAGCTTGGACACGAATTACAATTCGCAGAGTATCATCACACCAAGATGGGAGAAGGCAGTCTGCAATTCTAGATCTGAAGATACCGTGATAACATCACCATCAGAGTCTCGATACAGAAGGACAAGGTTAGCAGTACTCTCATTTTGAGGTTAGGAAAGTGAAATAATTGTGCCTTTAAATCTTCCAAAGAGAACTCCTTAGTATTATCAATTGTGAATTTACGAATTTTCATTACCCAAAGTAGCCTTGATATAAGTCATCTTGCCTAAGAGCTCCAGAAAAAGTTTACTCCTTACTGGATGCCTTTTTATAAAGTAATGATAAGCAGCTGCTATCCACTGACTACTAGTAAAGCCAGACTACTCGCCCTTTTATAGCACAGCAATTTTAAAATTTATTTTTCTAGTCAAAACCACCAATGTACTCTCAATAAGATAATACATTGTTCTAGAAACACACAAGAATATATTCATTTGGGTGACCTGGTACTATGACCAGTACAAGGTCCACCTCAATAGGGAATATACTAGAATACACTAGAATATACTAGCCATGGCAATTTGTAGAATATTCTAGAAATATTATTGTTCAACAGTCACATATTAACAAGGGGAATAACCTCATTAACACAGGACATAGTATAATATGATGGTGACCTCAAAGCTATGAATATCATTATAACTAATCTGCTTACTTTAACCATTCTTTGACTTGATCCAAGTTTTTCAAGGAATTGAGGTTACCATGGCACCTTGCGCTTGTAATCTTGAAGACCAAGGACCATATCAAAGTTCTTTAATTGAAACTAATAATGAAAGGGGCAAAGTTAATTAATCTAGTATAATAAAAATATAATAATAATATTAACTGAACTCTCTCAAAAAATGGAACTAAACTCTACTTCTCACTCTAATGTGACTACAAAATGGTGGCTAGAGAGAGAGAGAGAGAGAGAGAGAGAAAAAGCAATTACAAGAGGTGCTATTAGACCACACCCACTTGTTCTGTGAGGTTAAACTATACAGTTTGTGGTGGGCAGTTAAGAACACTGTATACGAAAGGGAACATCCAGGGAACCTAGTAAAACATAAACAGAGGCTATATATATATGTGTGTATATATGTCCTCAACTACCCTAAGTCTCTAAAGGTTTCTCAAAGTCAAAATGGACATTGAGGTAATTCTTCTACTTACGTCCTAAAAGTATCAAATGCTCCATCTAATTTCTGTCGTAATTCTCGTTCAGCCCTGTTAAGCAGATATATTATCCTGTATTGTTCTAAAACTGGACTAAACCTGTTCTGCCATCAAGTCATCTTGTCATGCATATGATGAGTACGAGCTAAATCTGGTTATAATTTCTCCAACCTACAATAAAATTGATGTCATAGATTTATAGTTGCTATGGTTACCTCTGTATAAAACGAAATATCTTGTGTTTCTTTTGCCAATAATGATGGGGCTCTGAAAATTAAAATTAATGAGCCACACCCTTTTAATTAATCTTACTTTCAAATGAAAATGTAATAGAAACAACATTTCTCCTTAGAAGGCTGCAAAAGACCACATCCACTTAATTAAATCAATGAGCCACACCTACAACTCACCGAAAGAAGCCATGTTTTATATTATTATAAATAGATCCACTTTATCTCCTTTTTAATGTTGTATATCGTAAACCATTAGTGTGAGCTTCAAGTGTACCCTAATAATAGTAAGAATCTATGTATAATAGAACATGTATAGTCTTTGTGATGAACTACAAATTTGTTGTTATTACAGTAAACTTTGTATACACATATATTGTTATTTGTTTGTTTATTGTAGTAAACTCTGTATACAAATATATTGTTATTTGTTGTTTGTTTAGTGTAGTAAACTCTGTATACAAATATATTGTTATTGTTTGTTTATTGTAGTAAAACTCTGTATACACATATATTGTTTATTGTTTGTTTATTGCAGTAAACTTTGTAACACATATATGTTATTTGTTTGTTTATTGTAGTAAAAACTCTGTATACACATATATTGTTATTTGTTTGTTTATTGCAGTAAACTCTGTATACACATTATATTGTTATTTGTCTAGAACCAATTATCACATGTATAATTCTAGAATCTTCTATGTCACATATTGAGTAATATATAAAGCATTATGATTTTTTTGTAAGAGAGTTCTTCTTCCAATTCTCTTGAAATTTAACTATGCAATTTGGAATTCTTTCATAGTCTTAATTTAATACTCCTATTAAAGGGGTGTCCTCTTGTTCAGAGGAAACTAAGAAAATCATATTCCTTAAATATTGAGGTATTCTTGGTAGGCAATACTCACTAGTATATTAGCAATTACATGTTAAATAACACACCCACATGTATTCGAGTGATCCAATGATGGTCTACATGTAAAGATCTTTAAGACGAGGAAGGGTTTCCTTTAGAAGTACTTAATACTAAAGAGTCTTGTTCTTGATAGCCTTCCAATTCTCTTTTCTTTGTTCTCTTGTACGAAAACTTTTTTGAACATCCTTTATATGATTTAAAAAACACTAGTAAGATTAATGTCAGCTTCAGTAAGACTAGACGAGGTATTAGAACACGAAAATGATCTAATAATTACAAATTATAATGATAGGTTTATCCTCATATTAAATTTGACAGTTCCTTGACAAAGGTAGCATCAGGATTTGGGAACACAACACCATCCATTCTACCCATTTGTACTTTAAAAAGAATAATTCATCAATAGCCACACCCATTCATTAGTTTAAGTTATACCCTTACCTTCCAGGATAAAAGAGATTAATACGAAGATAAGTATATGAGCCTTCTTCACTTTTACTAATGTTCTTTAACATTGATATATGGAAAGGCATAGGAAGACCAAAATACTGGCAGAATAACTGCCTAATGTTTACGATCTAAATAAGTGGGTGTGGTTATGACTACACCAAGATTTGCTTTACATACCAACAAAAATTTTTCAAGTTTTGGACATCTGGTTCTCGTGGTGGAAGTACGGAAATGTGCTTGTACGCTACCATGATGACAACTTGGGACGCTGTAGCAATAGTATCTGAGCAATCTTCTAACATTCGTTTCTAAGGAGATATTTAATTTATACTGTAATAATCTGTTCATTCAACAATTTTATCTATTTACTTTAGCTTCTCATTCATCTGTCGTCGAAGTTGTGCCTGATGTTCTTTCCTGCGATCTTTCAGAAGGTATCTCAGTCTGCAAGTGACATTCCTTTAAATTAATTTTAAATTACAGGGAGGGACTTACTCTTGTCCGACTTTCTAAGAGAGCAGTTTCTCCGAGACTCCTGGTATTAAACAGTTCTCCTATAAAAAAAACAATATTAATATATTAATATAACAAAGTTATTTTTGATCTATTAATAATATAATGCCAATAGTTAATATTCCACTATATAAGATTAATCTTACATCATTTTCTGTTCTTCACCATTCTTTCATCCTAATGTAGTTTTTTTTTTTTTTTTTTTTTTTTTTTTTTTTTTTTAAAAAGTAGTTAACATTACAAATACAGGAGTTTACTCACCCCAAGAAAAATAGCTATACTTGAAAGTTTCTTTTTGAAGCTGCTGTTAGTTCAGTAGCTGGTGTATTCTACAACAGTAAAGATGGAAAACTCTCACACTCTCTCTTTCACCACAACTCTCGCCCTCACCTCCTTAACTTGAACTAATATCTCCGATAAATAGTGCATATACTTTGCCTTGGTTCATCTTCAGCATCAGGATTAGAGAGATTAGCAAACCCAAGTTAACAGAGAATACCATTCCTTATCGAATTGTAGTACATACTATCATTACTGACTAATACATGTCCCTGTTTTACTGGAGTATCGTACACTTTGGTGATATTTGAAGAGAAGGCTCACGGAATTCAAGACCAGTAGCAAATCTAATATGGTCTAATAATTTATTATCCTAATTACAGGGTTTACCCTATTGTTTTAGTGGAAGTGGTTTTTTAGTTTCGGTTGTTCTTCTCTATATGTTGATAAGCTGAAGAGTATACTTCAGATAATGGGTCCCGTTCTCGTAACACATCTAGAATTTTCTCGTAATTGAGAGTACAAAAACTGTAATTGTCGTATTTCCTGAAAGAGAGAAGTAAATGTGGACTTCTCTCTCTCTTCTCCTTACTTTACTAGGTTCTACAAAACATTGTTCTACAGATGTTAGAACAATATGATTTATATCTCACTCAAGACAACATATAATTGTCCCAGAATGTAGTCGCTCATCAGAACTACCAATACAACAATATAAATTTAACCTGCAAACACACAACACACACACAACTACATTCAATCTACCTGACAGTATTGAAACTTCAACTGATAGTTACACACACTTTGTATAATAGGAGGCATAACATATCCCACCTATATACAGTAAAAATATATGTAACTAATTTACCATTAATCCACCTACTATATAATAAAGTTCTCCTACTCTGCTTACCTGTTCAGAATCAATTCCAGCTGGAAGAGTTTCTTATCATTGTGATAGGCTTTATCAATACCATCAGCTAACTTACTATGTTTTATTTTCTATAATGATATATACCTCTAGTAAATCATAAATAAAATGGCTACCTTTTCCTCATCAACAATAGTAGTAGCTATCTCTTTTCTCACATGTTTACTGAACACAAGTACAAGTTACCTGACAGGCTTTCTGCATAACAAGACAAGACAAATGAATGGATAAAGAGACAAAGGGACAGACATCTACATTGTTAGATGAATACCTTTATCAACTCAATTTCTTTCTCATCTTTTGGACCAGACATGTAGGCCAAAAGCTGAACTGACGTCAAACTATATGTCGTATGAAAACAGGTTATCAAAACTTGTCTAAACCTGTTCAAACTTGGAAGATTCGAGAGCTGATTTCAGCTATCCACAAACTCACCAGTAAAATCATCTTTTGTAAAAAACACCAATACGTTTTCCCTGAAAAAAAGAGAAAAAATAATTTATATTGTTTATATTACTGACATTTTTGCTAGTCTTTGTTGCTTAGTAGTATTGTCTCTAGTTACCAGCATCATTTTCACCCCTAAGTGGGTAGAAGACAATATATTTTAAGGTTAAGTCAACACAAACGAAGATCAAGATCAAAGATTTAGAAAATATAATCACAGATAATAATATAATCAACGATAATAAATAAATACAAAGAAAGAGCATATACTTAATTAATGCAATAATGCCTCCCTTGGTTCCTGAGGTGTAAAATTAAGTTCGGAAGATCAATTTTTTTCCTCTAGAGCTTCCTCAACTGGCTTCAGAAACTTGCCTTTTTTTATAGTTAAAAACATGAATCTCATTAGCACAAAACACGCATAAAGTGTCAGTCAGCTCATAACCAAACAAACCAAGTCTAACGAGGGGAATATAAAATAATAAGGACAGCTGTATTATTCTAATTAAAAAGCCCATTGTGTTTTATAGTACTCCACCCACCTGCATTGCTGTAGATTTGGCGTAAACAAACTTCTTCATCTCGTCCAACAACTACAGCAACCTATCAACATTATCCCACGATTAACATTTCTTCAGACTAAAGAAGAAAACAAGGTAAATGATGGGTGTGGTTATAAAAGATAGTAACTATTTCCTTACCTCCCAGTCTGCATAAAACCCGCTTTATCCTGTTAATAAAGGCAGTAGTATCAAACAGAGACCATCTTTAGGACGAGACGAGGAATTGACTAAGTTCCTCTCTGGACACGAGGCAGTCTTCCCGCCTAAATACGCGGACTCATTATTATGGGTGTGGCCGTTAATAATAAATAGTAATAATTATTAGTCTTGAAACACGTGTTTCCACGTTCCATGTCATTCAATAATAAAAGGGGTTTACTCCTCTCTCGTGTTAAAAGATGGATATGAGGAGATAGTGATACTACAGATATTGTTGAACTCGAGGATTTGAGAGAGAAAAAGAGGAATACGATGGTATTCAAAAAAGTAAAAAACGGAAGATTACACAATATCGAGCTAGCCTGCGAGTCTCGTTTGGCTGAAGAAGTTACTGAAAGAAGGTACCAAATTACTTGTAATTTTTATTTATTGTTATTATATTAATATTTTATTTTGTCTCTTTAGACGATCATCTGATAGGGGTTTTTGTCACATCAAATAGTATTAACTCTGATGATAGTGGAAGCAATAGAGAGAAATTGACTAGGTTGAAATTCGCTTAAACCTTTCAAGATCTTTCTCAAAATGAACTTGAATTAAAAGCCTCACTATATTTCATATTGGTAATCCTCTCAAACGATGGAAAGTAGAAACGACTTGTCCCGTACAAGCTTGTCTGCAAATTATTAAAACAATCTTTTTGTTGTTCAAGTATGGAATTGCCCCTTAAATAATTATTAATAATCCTTATTAGGTGATATTGTTCACATAGACAATACAAAAATGAACTTTCAGTCTATTTTACAAAAGTCAACATATTTTGAGAAAATTATTTATTAAATCATCACAGAAAATATCAGGGTATATAAATGCATATACTCAAAATGAAAGTTATGTGAGGAAATTGCCTTTGCTGTTAATCGGGTAATCGATTGTATGATTAATTAATATATATTGCATTTAATTGGACGTAAAATGAGTGTTGTCTCTTCCTCTAGTATTACCAGCTACCTAACCCTAAACGTTAGGTGGATATAGTTATTGTTTAGATAGCAATGAAGATACATTACAGTACAAGTTTTATTGAGGACAATACAAAATGGCTGATCTAGAACCTTCGCGACCATCATGTAATACTTTTATACTTTGACTCCACAGTCATCACAAGTGGAGAATATATAATATATCTTTTGTTTTAATAAACATATTATGTAGCAACATTCCAACTGAAATCATCTGAGAATATCTCCATACAAGAAACAATTAGAAAATAACGGTTTAGATATGGCCTTTAACAGGTACTGTTGACCATAGTAAACTATGTCCTCAATGTGATCTAACTGATGTATCCATAGACTGATTCTCACTTGATTTAGGGCTATCTATTAAAAGTATACACATTACGAGACAATTGCTGGGTCTGCCCTGAATGTTTCCTCTTTAATGTAAGGTAACCCCACTTAATATGAGATTACTACTAATGTTACTAGGAGTATACTTATTTGATCAAACAATCCTGATACTTTTACTGATATAAGTTACAGTATTGGGTGTTTTCTTTTGATATTGTCTTATGTATTTCCAGTTTCCTTTGACGTGTGATGTTCTAATCTCCTCCACCTGTTTAGTTGATATACTCTAATGAAAGCTCACAATGGGAAGTTGGAATATTTCTTAACAAATAATGTCCAAAAGATTGTCATGTAATGGACAAATTTTATCCAGTACTAGTAAGGGAATTAAGAAATCTTTTTAATTAATAATTTTTACCATTTCTGTAGAGCCTTCAATAGTTTTTACAGCATTTCTCACAATACTTGATGTCATAGTTACCATAAGTGTATTATCTCTATTTTATTTACATTACATTCATATCACAGGGGGTTATTACCCTCGGCAAAGTAAAGGGGATGCTCCACTTTATATCCTCATAATTATTATTAGGCTATGGGTGAGTTTATCAATGTAAAAGATTAAGAAATTCACTGAACTGGGGAGGAGAGAAGACATTTGTTTTCCATGTGGCATCTTTACATCATTTAGTGATGTTTCTTAATTACAGGGTCCCTTCTAAAAATACTCTTGCAATATAATGGAAGTATTGTTAATTACTTAGCTCTAGTCACATGATTTGGTTACTAGGGTGACTATGTTTAGGTAATTACAGATCCAGTCAGTGTACGAATTTTACTTGGCTCAACACTGATAATACAATCTGGTGCTATGCTGCGATACTTCAGTTTCTTCAAGCAACTCAATGTAAAGAGGACGTCCCTACTTGTGATCTGTAACTTTTAATTTTTATTTATAGGCATTGACTCGTACTTTAGTGCAGACATCTCCTAAACTGATCAAGTTTATGATATGTACTTCATTGTTATATTTTGCATTGCTCTCTGTGGTCTAGTAGTATTCGGACCTTATGGTGGAGAAATGGTATATTCAGTACTAGTAGTGAAAAATAATGAGTCTTTTTACTAATAGTTTGGTAATTTGGGTAATTCTGTGGAGATCTATTTCTTTGATCAATGGAGATAGTATATGGCTTGTGTTCAGAGCATTTACATATGATAATTTAGCTATTTATATTTACAGTCGAATTTTTGTTATTCTTTTTGTTTTTTATTTATTTATGCTGTTCTTAATCTTTTTACTTCACTGGTCAAAGCAGCTATGATGCATCAATTGTAAGTGTCCATTTTAATAGTCTGTCCATTTACACTATGATTCCTCCCTTTATGATCAATATTCATTTATTCATTATAGTTCAGATGGTAGGACAGAGCTACAATAAATGAAGTGCATCGGTTTGTATTCTGGTCCTTAACTCCAAATGGAGGTGCACTTCGAGATGTTACTTATGTTGAAAAGTTATGTGATTACCTAACTGATCTTAAATGATGGAATAGTGTTTCTAGAATGTTGAGCCTGCTATGATCCTCTCTAGAAAGAACCAGACGACGCAAGCAATCTATTAGCGATTTAGATTAAAACATGTTAAGTTAATGAAATCACAAATTATTACATCTTTTTTAACACAATCAGTTTTATTCAAAAATATGGTCACTAATATTATATTACATGATGTCTATTTAGTTAATGATGAATATATTAACAGGTGGTGGATTGAAATCTGATGCTCCTTATTTCTAATTAAAAACATTTTTTGCATTAATTAACACTAAATAAGTTTATTCATATGACAAACTGGGGCGTCGGTTCTTATGGCGCAGTTTGCAAGATATCCTTCATGAAAGAAGATCACCACAAGCTAGTAAGAGCTCAACATATTGATGAAGAAAATGAAGATGAACCCAGGTAAGTTATATTGCAATGGTGCAATAGACCATATACATAACTATTAATGTGTATATGTTATAAGGACTGCTGCAAAATATTGTATTACATTTTAGAGAAGAGATTGATCAAGATCATCCTAACCCAAATTTAAATCATAATAGATTAACTCGCTTGATGAGTATTATATAAGGGTCGATATAAAGGACCTTGTTAACAATGAAATAAATTTGAAGGAAGCACTTTATTATCATATTTGTGACCCTATTCACAAGAGGAAAGTGAAAAGAGTTGTACATACAAATTTATACTGCAAATTATTAAGACTGTTCTCATTCTTTTGCAAGTATGTATTTATATTAAAAGACATATTATCAATGGAAGACGTCATTATTTAGGTGTCATTATTTATATATTCATTGCCAAGTAACAGATCAGTGTTTTTCGTTGTGAGGCTCGCAGTTTTGTTCAACCAACTATTTACAAGAAATAATTCGCTTTATACTCAACAAAACTTACTAAATGAGATCACATATGCAGTTGAAAGAGTAAGAAGAATTGTGTCATGATAATCTTCCACTTCTTTGTCTTTCTTTCCTAGTATTACCAGCTACCTAACTTAACATTAGGTGGATATAGTTATATGTTAGATAGTAGTGGAGATTATACTACCAGTACAAGTTTTACTGAGGCAATATAAAAGAGTATATCTAGAACCATCCAACTATACTGTGTTCTAGATTGACACCATTATCGCAGGTATTATATTGCATTCTTACTATTTTCATGATCACTTGTTATAGTAACGTTTAATTTGATGGCTGACAGTAATAACTCTGTTACTGAACAACTAATACAGCAGGCTTTGCTATTGACAAGTATTGCTACATCTTTAAAATATCACTATTTTTTTCAGATTTATAGATATGACTCTCCTTTTATACCTCAATAACATTCGTATTGTCAGTAAAAAGATTTGAATGCTTTCTCTTTACTATCACAGTGCGTTATTCTTATTAAATCATGTGACTATTATGTGACAATCATGTGATGTCTTTAGATCAAATATTCAAACTTGGAACATCATGGTATTATCAAGCATTCACTAGATGTTGATGAGAAAAAAACAAAATGCAATGTCATGTCAAATCAAAATGAGTGGTATACAACTAAAAGATAAAAAGAAAAATGACCAATTTTTCAACTATAGCTGGAGAAATTGCTCTAACTATATCCACTATTATCATGATGTTACAGTTATCATTCTGTGTTTTGTGTCGGCAGTATTTGTTATCATCAAATATTGCAGAGCATACTATTTGGGGAGAGTATGGACTATCTCCTCATAAAACACTTTTAGTATTTTTACAGGCAATGAGGAAGTTTTATCACACCAAACTTAATCAAACATTCTCCTGGTGGAATTGTCGTCCTCTCTTTTCTATCTGGCTTTTTGTTAATTTTTTTATTAGTGATGGTTTTCTAATTTTTGGTTCACTGTTATAAGATAACTGTTAGAGTTCAATGTAAGCTAATTATAAAAAACAGTTTACTGGTTTGTCTTGTTTAATAGGTTATTTTTGGATCAGCCAGTATACGTATTGTATTGGGTACAGCTGTTTTAGTCAATACTGCTACCATCTTACGATATATTAGTCTGTTCAAATCACTTAATGTATATAAGTAGTGTTTTATAATGATATTCATGATGTTTAAGTCATTTAATGTATATATGTAAATTAGTGTTTATAATATATTCATGATATAGGTATTGACTCGTACTATGAGACTTGCATTCCCTGAGGTGGTCAAATTTATGTTATGCACTTTCATTTTGTTTATCTCCTTTGCTATTTGTGGTTCAGTGATATTTGCTCCT
This sequence comes from Gigantopelta aegis, assembly GCF_016097555.1. Classification (NCBI taxonomy): domain Eukaryota; kingdom Metazoa; phylum Mollusca; class Gastropoda; order Neomphalida; family Peltospiridae; genus Gigantopelta; species Gigantopelta aegis. The sequence continues at coordinate 65,089,674 of NC_054704.1, forward strand.
TAATAATGAGAGGGTTAGTACATAAGAATGGATAAATAAATGGATGAATGGATATGTATGATAGATGCATAATCAGATAAATGAATGGATGAATAGATGATGAATGGATACTTTAATGTTACAAAAATATATCTCATTTATTTCTAGTTCAGTGATTTTTCTAAAACATTACAAAGTTTATTTGTTCTAAGTAATGGTGATGAGATCTATCCAATGCTTCGTTTCCTTTGACAACACATATGATATTGGAGTCTATGTATTTGGTCAAGTTTTCATCTATATCTTTGTTGTGTTATTCATATATGCTGTCCTCAACTTGTTCACTTCTCTGATTATCAAAATTTATGAAAATTCATCAAAGGTAAAGTTATTTAGGAATGAACTTTAAAACATTTTAAAATTACTCCATTCTATACATAGCAATTTACTTTTTGATGTTTTTTTTGTATAAGGAGGAAAGTGCTACTGCTGATGAAGTTAGGAAGTTTGTTTTCTCAGGACCATTAACAAAAGAGGGTAGATCATGCGAGATCTTTATGGTGGAAAAAGTTGATCAGTAAGCAAATTAGGTTGATGAATTAATGAAAGTTGCTTTCTCCCAATGCAAAGATATGTACATCCATCACTAATTTTGAAACAATCTGAGGTGTGGGGACTCTGTATCTGAAGATAGAAAACTCTGTGCCCAACAATAGAGACTCCATACTTGAAGATAATATAGTACATCTTGAAATTCAAGAGTTTGTTTTATGACAATTGAGTAATTATTGATCACATATTTATTGGCTGTATTAGTTTTTTTAACATTATTTTTTATACTTGTTTTGCTGCAACATTGTAGAAGTATTTTTGGATCAGCCAGTATATTATATTGGTACAGTAAGGTACATTTGTGTATACAGTAAAGGTACATTTGTGTATACAGTAAAGGTACATTTGTGTATACGTAAAGTACATTTGTGTATGCAGTAAAGGTACATTTGTGTATACAGTAAAAGGTACATTTTGTGTATACAGTAAAGGGTACATTTGTGTATGCAGTAAGGTACATTTTGTATACAGTAAAGGTACATTTGTGTATGTAGTAGTACATTTTGGTAACATATTAGAGCAGTAATACTATTGTCACTTAACAAGACCTATATAGCTAACTCCACAAACTTTTCAAGTAATTTGGTGATGTTGAACCAATTCTCAATTTTTAACATTTGGTCCATGTATTAAGCTAAAAATAGCCTAAGATGATAGGCAGCAAAATCACTTCAAATTTTTTATGAAGTTTCTTAGCTATATAGGTCCTTGTTAAGTAAAGTAATTGTTTGTGTTCAGAAACTGTTGTTAAAGTCTGTAAAAAAAAAAACTAAAAAGATCCATTAATTTCATGTACATTTACTAGTAGAACAAGGACATTATATAAATATTTTTAATATGAAACACAACATTTTAGAGCAGTAATACTAATGTCACTTAACAAGAACCTCTGTAGCTAACTCAACAAAAAATTTTAACTGATTTGGTGAAACATGAACTAAATTCTCAATTTTTAACCTTTTGGTCCATTGGTATTGAGCTAAAAAATGGCTTAAGATGATAGGTAGCGAAATCACTTCAAATTTTTTATGAAGTTAGCTATATAGGTCCTTGTTAAGTAGAGTAATTGTTTGCGTTCAGAAATGATGTTAAAGTCTTTAAAAAAAACTAAACAGGTTCATTAATTTACATGTACATTTATTAGTAGAACAAAGGACATTATATAAAGATTTTTAAATATGAAACGCAATATTTTTGAGCAGTAATAATAACATTACTTAACAAGGACCTATATAACTAACTTCATAAAAAAAGTAGAAGTTAGATGATGTTTAAAATTTGTCCTTTTTAAACTATTTTGAATGTAATAGCTTAGCATTTGATATAGTGTAAACATGTAATTTGAATTGTGAGTGGCTTAATATAAGAATGATAAAAAAATTAATAGGATTAGTATTGTTCTAGTTTGTTTAAATAAGACTAGTTTTATTCCTGACCTTTAAAATATAGTTTTAGTTCATTCTTACTCCATCGAGTCATAACAGCCGTTAATGAGATTCATAGCGCTGATCGACGCGCCCCACAGAGCATGAAGAGAAAATCTGACGTACATATAAAAGAAACTGAAACAGTCATGAGTGCCAGTGTGTTGTGGGCCAGCGTTCTGCAATGCATCAGACCTCTGAGATGGTTACCAGCATACTCTACGGAGTATCCGAAAGGCCGACTAGGATAGGGCTGGTAGTCTCCCTTTAAACGAGATGAGGCTGGTGTATTTGTGGTTCCCGGTTCCTGAATGCGAAATTCCCTAAGAGCTGGAATCCGTACGGCTGGTTTTAAGTTAGGGCGACGCTCCAGCCAGGATTACCTCGCGAAGACGAGGGTTACCAAGCCAGGTGCGGTCCCAGCTAGCAATAGCAGGGAATCCTGGAGCCTAAGTGGAAGCCTGAGTGGGGAGCGAGTAGGAATCGTTTGGGCAACACACAAGGGTTTTTTTTTGTTTTTCTTTTCATAATCTATTTATATATTTTTGTTTTAAAAAATCTATTTAAATTACTTGGACGAAATGTCAATAGAACTGGTCGGTCTTTAAAATGTGAATATAAAATGTTAGGCTGGGCCCATCCATGCAAATTTAAGGTTTAAGAGGAAAAGTGTCTAAGTAGCCTGCAAAGAAAACCACACTTTAATATGAAATGGAATTAATAATAATACTTAGCATTTTAATAACAAAATACACTCCACAGTCATTAACAATATATTACAGGGATGTTCTCTTATGAAGGTGATGCTACCAGACCAGCTGGTCTTGGCCCAAAGTTTGACCAGCCACTGTACTTTGCAGAGGCTTGAAACCCAATCTTCAACAGGGACTCCAAAACTTGAGAGTTTAGCTTCATAGGTTTGATAAGATCATTATGAGCCTTTACATAATAATATTAACAATAATAGTGTCTTAAATTTGTAAATGTACCTTGCAAAACTCGAGCTAGTTCATATTGTAGGTCACGAATAGCACCATTTTTGGAGTCAAAGAATCCTGAGAAATAGGAAGAGGGAGAGAAAAAAAGAGTATGTTTTGAGGATGCTGTGTGAAACCTTGTACCCTCAAGTTTTCTAGTCACCATAGTCAATGCTGATGGATCAAGATTGGAAGCAGCTAGCACCTCATTCAATTGAAGCCTCCTGTAATAATATATTAAATAATTAATAATTAGTTATCTTTACCTTCTTTTCTAAAGTATCTGCTAGTGCTGTGAGCTTCTTTTCAAGAAGTAAATTTTTGAATCCACTTTTTGTGTTGCACTTCATGAATGGCTGATACAAAACGACTGTATAGTTCATCCCGTTCTTTTTGAATCTAAAAACAGCATAAAAATAATGTATCTAAAACACACACCTTAATAGAGAAATAATGGAGACAACAACAGTTCTTTATCCAGTATACCTGTGTAAATCTCTGTCCTAACACTTCATGCTCCCAACGTAGACTCTTCTTCAGTTCAGATCCTTGGACTTTTAATTGAGCCTTAGCATTCTATAATAGAATATGAGATATAATATTAGTAGAACTAGACGCTTTATGAACTTGCTTGAAGAGAGACTTTGTCACGCTCATAACTTGACAATTTCTTCTTCTGTAATTCAAGCAACTCTTCTCGTGCTATACAATAAAATATTGAACTTTATTTCTTAAGACTGTTAGGATATCTGTGACCTTCTGTAATGGTTCCTGCAGTCTTCTCTTCTCTGCTTGTGTCTCTGAAAGCTGTTTCTCAATCTCTTCTTGATCTTTCTTCATTGTCTCTACTTGTTCCTATTCTGTGTATGACATTAACTGGGACCCTCTGTTACTTACTTTAAGGAATTGATGAGAGCAAGATTGTTTAATGTAATATCATTGTAATAGTTCTTAATATCACTGAATGCTTTCTCATGATTCTTCATTAGTTGATTGATCTGAGCATTTTTACGCTATTTAAGAGAGAGAGAATAAATTGAACAGACGAGGCCAACAGACGGATTACTTCTTCCACTTCATGAACTTCTGTTTTTCTAACTAGCAGTTCTAGTTCATCCCTCAAAGCTGACATTTTAACGATCATATTTAGCTTCCAAATCTGAAGATCTTTGCTCAAACTGTTCTTTCATCACAGTAATAGCTTGATCATGTTCCTAATAACAACCAATAGGAGATATATATAGCAAGTAACTGCTTACTTTCTTTAAAGCCTTCACTGTTTCTTGGTGAGCAAGTTCCAGCCTCTTTTGAGTTCTACTTTTAAAGATCTTTTTCTGTCTGTAGTTCAGATTCTTGCTCTCTGTGTGCTTGCTTTGTTCCAATGTCACAGCCACGCTACCTATAATGGATAGATGGATGGATAGAAGATAAATGAATTACTGACCATCTCTCTTTAATTCAGTAATATTGTTTTGATGTTCGTACAATAAATGCTTCACTTTTGCTTGTATACCTGCAATTAATAATGATAATAATAAAAGGGGTTAACTCTATTTACTCACTTTAATTTCCACTTGATGTCTCTCTTCAGCATCTTCAATTTCTCTCTCTTTGTTTCTGATGTGCTTGAGCCTCTTCTAACTGTCTCTTAGTGATATCCCAGAATGTATTCACCTAATGTGATGTGAATAAGTTAATATTAACAGATCATATTGCTGACTTTGTCTCTTTCAAGTTGGAAGAAGTTGCGCTCATCTCTCTCACGATCTACTTCATCTCGTAATCTCACACAATGTTTCCTCAAGCTATATCAATATTAAAAGGTAGTACAATAAATAAGTATTACATTAATACAATAACTATACTATAGACAATACCTGTTCTTTAGTCATATCTTCTGTTGAGATGCCATCAATGATAGCAGTAGCTTAGCTTTTCCTTTCCCTTTTCCCTTCCCTTTCCCTTTTCCTTTTCCCTTTTCCTTTTCCTTTTCCTTTAGGCTATTAGAGAATATTATAAACAATATCTTATCAAATCTTCTTACCATTTTTCGAGTTCTATAGTAAGTGCAATGCTCGCTACTTGTGTATTAGTTACCCATAACAACCTGGTCTAGGAATACGGAGTTATACGGAAACGTTTCTAAAATTTACATTTGTACAGAAATGTAATGGGAAATGTTTCCGTATACTCTCTCCCATGTCATGCATAGCAGCCCTCCTTATCCTCTGAAACAGGATATTCAGCATCATAGGGGAGAGTACAGGATAGTGCCCCTCACGCCATAGTGGCTATTACTTTCGAAATTAAGCAATTAGAAACCTAAACCTAGTCTCGTAGAGAAACCCTCAACAATAGCTATACGTGGAGCAGTTGTATGATCTCATCATCTTTCCAGTCACGACCGAGCAAGTATATATCACCTGCTGCTGTCATATGATGTCTATAAATGATCTTATATAAACTTTCTTTTAGTTTTATACAAGTACTTTGAACTCTTTTAAATTCAATAGTAGTCATCATTAATAAAAATTATCATCCTAACGAGAGAAACTATCTTAACTGCTGTAAAAGATTCTATCTCTGTTCTTCAATCCAATAACTTCAATCCACTAATTTAGAAATACCTAAAAAAGTATTTGATTTTAGCGGAATTATTTTGTTTCAGAATGTGACCTTTGATTCACGCTATATGTCAGCCTAAAGTCTTCACTACATTGCTACCAGCTCTCTCTGTAAACCAATATCTCTTATTGATGCTATTCCTGAAGTCAATGACTGGCAACAAGGATTAAAGGCCTTGTTACGTTATCCTATCAATTTATTGTTAGCACCAATAGACTTAACTCAAACTTGGTGAAAGTAAGTAACTATTGTATTGATAAATATAAGTAGCATTTATTTTCTCCGCTAGGTTAGTACTTCCTATTACGTGTTTCAAGTCCACAAAAAAAAAAAAACAAAAAAAAAAAAAAAACAAGCTGAAAAGTTGCAGAAGCATTTCTCAATCTCATGGGATACTTCAGATTACAAGGATCATCTATCTATTCTCCATAAGCTTTCACAGCAGATCTTTATTTCAATTGTTGCTGATATATTGTTATACTTCATGAAGATCTAAAAATTATACTATTTTTATTAATCATGTCTCTAAATGGTCCTCGTGTTCCTACTGACATTCAGACCTATGTCATGTTAGCAAGAAAATTAGGTCCACCTATGAACATCCATGTTTGGATTTTATCATGAGTGGTCATGTAGTATCAAAAGTGATCACTCTCAAATCAGTGAACAAAGAACTTTAACACCATCTAGTAAAAATTACGATATATTAGGACTTCAGTTAGATGATTAGCCTCGTCCTCAATCATTTGAGTTACCACCTCCTATTATGACGCAAAGTCAGTTACAATATATGATGAGAGGAAGAAGATCGTCATACCCATATAATAATAGTCCTTTTGACAGAGAGGAGGTCATCCTCCCACACTAACTAGATTGGATCATATCCTAATACCGTGCTACTACCAGAAAGAGAAAATAGTTTTGAAAAGACACCTTTTACTGCTTCAATGTTACGCCGCCACTAGTCTGACAGTTTCTGGTTCATCAGGCACATCTTGGGTCAAAAGGCTCCTTTACCACGTAACTTATATCAACCTTTTAACAATCAACTCATCTCTATGTTTAAAATTGGTGTGGAAGACACCCCTTATAATGAACGAACATCACTACCTCTATCAAGACAAGGTAGAACACCTTTACTTCAAAGGGTCTTTATGTTGGCAGTTCTATGAGTGATTCAGCTTATTATTCAACCCAACCTTCTAGTCAATATCCTAGCAACCAGTTTGCTACTTACCAGTATGACGGTCAATATAATCAGCATACCAACCAATATGGTAGCCAATATGATAGTCGCTACAGTAACCAATATGATAGTCACTATGGTAACCAGCTTTCAAATACTTGCAACTATCCTCTTAATAGTCGAGACAACTTAACACTCAAACAAAATAAGAGCCTACTATTAGGAAATATGTTAATGTTGATATAGATGAAGTAGTTCAAGAAGCCACAAAAGGAATCGCACTTCAGTTTTAACTCATCATCTCAATCAACACATCATGATTACTAAAAGTTCACAGTATTGACAGTCTTTTGGATATGCAGGCCCATGGCACACTAGACTCATCACCTCCTCAATCAATCACAAATATCAATTTCATGTGCAACAAAGGAGTCATAGTGCAAGCAGTCTTATGGAACCCGCCATTCAGTATCCTAGTGGACATCATACTGTATCCTCATTACCAAGGCCATCTACACCTGCACTATATAAAATCTCACCCAAGACCATCTACAACATGTAAAGGTTCACTATATTTAAACGTCTAAAGTTGGAGCACAACACTGGACGTGTTATTATTGCATGAATGAAATTATAATAATACAAATATATGTGATGTTTGTATGAGATTTATGGTGTAGAGTTAACAAAACAAGAGAGGGAGTTTGAAATGAAAAGACGAAGGCTACAAGAAAAAAATGTACAACTTCAGACTTTAATTTGATAGTCTTCAATTTGAAAAAAAGTCATCTAAAAAAAGAAAACGAACATCTGAAGATTCAGAAACATAGCTTTGAGATACAGATACAACAACTTGACAAAGAAAAACAACATCTTCAAAGAGAGGTCACTGATCTTCAAGCCTCATATACTCAACTCCAAAGAGAGAAAGATCAATCTGAGTCAGAATTACAACATTGGGTAAATTGTCTAACAGTGAAAATATGAGATTAAAAGAACAACTTGACTACAGTTCATGGGGGAAGTGAGTCATGAAGAGGTCACTCTTACTAAAGAGAAGTTAGGTAAAGGAGCTTGGGGTGCTATATGGATTTGGTATCTTTAAGAACAGAGAGTAGCTGTGAAGCAGATGCATGAAATTATCATTAAATGAAGATACTCTCCAGTTATTACAATCGTGAGATCAATACAATGGCTCAGTTACGTCATCCTAATCTTCTCCAGTTTATTGGTGCTGTATTAGATGATCCATCTGTAATCCTATGATTATTACTGAGATTATGATACATCATTATGTAATGCTTATGAGACCAAACAACTCATCCCTATCCATCTTGTGAACGCTGTCATGTTGACTATAATACGTGATGTAGCAGTAGGTCTAAACTACTTACACTGTCTACCTGATCCTATTATACATCGTGATGTGAGTAGTGCCAATGTCCTACTAGAATCTAAAGGTCCTAATAAATGGAAGACTAAGATCTCTGACTTGGTTCTGCTAATAAAGCTCGCCAAAGCAAAGACGCGTGGTGCAGGTGCTCTAGTGTATGGTGCTCCTGAGTCTGTTACCAAGTCTAGTTAAGGTCCAGAAAGCTCAGACAACTAAGATGGATGTCTTTAGCTATGGTGTTCTCTTCTGTGAAGTTATGACTTGTTGTTTTCCAGCAGACCTTCCTATTTTCCAAGAGATGTTGCAACAAGTTTGTTCAAGATCTCCATCTCTTTATGACTTAATATTCTCTTGTATTAAAGAAGATCCCAGTAGTCGTCCAATAATGAAACAAGTAATTGAATGTCTTGATATATACCGACAAAAACACTAGCATTCAAAGTGATCAGACCAACTGACAATACTGATCTACTACTTAAATAGTGTGTGCTTTTCTATTACTGAATTTTAACTATTTTTTTTAATAATAAAGTTCAATGTTAATTGATGCATGTTAATTAATATTTTATTGATCATCTGGGTCACAGCTAAATTAAATATGTATTCCTATATATTCATGATACGATTTATGAGTCTAGTTTATTGCAGAGAAACAGACAAGGAACAAAAACTAAAAAAATAAACCATGCAGAATATTATAATAAGGAAAGTAGCGTAAGTACGACAGTATGATATGTTGCTATAGCAACGGGTTAAAGACAACAAACGGTGAACAGCCGTGACTGATAAACAGGATATTAGAGGGAGAGGCAGGAGGAGGGTAAACCCCGTAGTAGCCATCGCACATTACTTTTATTCGATTGAGCAATCGGTAAAGGAGCGCTCAGATTCTTTATATACGTGGCAGTTGGTATGACGCTCATCATCTTGTATGTCCAGTCACGACCAGACCAAGTATATATCACCTGCTCTGTCATATGATGTCTATAAATGATCTTATATAAACTTTATTTTAGTTCTATACAAATACTTTGAAACTCTCCTATATTCTATAGTAGTTATCATGGATTATCATTCTGACAGAGAAACTATCTTACCTGCTGTAAAAGACTCTGTCTCTGTTCTTCAATTGAGTGAACTTCAGCTCACTGATTTAGAAATATCTAAAAATGTATTTGATTTAGGACGGAATTATTTGTTCAGAAAGTGACCTTTGATTCACGATTATGGTCAACCTAAATCTTCACTACATTGTTACCTCTCTGTAACCAAATATCTCTTAATGAATGTCCATTCCTGAAGTCAAGAACTGGCAACAAGGATTAAAGGCCTTGTTACGTTATCCTATCAATTTTATTGTTAGCACCAAATACCTGACCTGAACTCAAACGTGTGAAAGTAGTAACTATTGTATTGATAAAGTAATCTATTCACATGTAGTTGTACTATTCACACATCACATGTGTACTTGGACCACTGCCTTTATGGTCACAGGTGCTTCTTCCTTTTAAGAGATAATTTAAAGCCTTTGATGGGAAGAGCATAGTTTTAAAACCATATTTGGTTAAAACTTACCAGCTTTAGCTTTATCCCATGATATCAACAACACTACTAATAATAACAATACTTAATATAGTAGATAATAATAATTATTAATTGAAGGGTCATGTGTTTTTTTCCCCTAGATTAGTACTTACTCCTATTAACGTATTTCAAGTCCAACGTAAACTAAAAGTAGCAGAAGCATTTCTTGGTCTCATGGGATACTTGAGGTTACAAGGATCATCTGATCTTATTCTCCACAAATTTTCTCAGCAAGATCTCTATTCAATTGTTGCTGACATTGTTATACTTCATGAAGATCTGAAAGTTGTAGTATTTTTTTGATTAGATCGTGTCAATAAATTTTCTCGTAAATTAACTGGTGTTTCCTACTGAATTCAAACATGTTATGTTAGGAAGAAAACTAGGTCCATCTATGAAACATCTATGTTTGGATTTTATCATGAGTGGTCATGCAGTATCAAGTGATCACTTTCAAATCATTGAACACAGACCTTTAACACCATCTCGTGCTGGCTATAATTCACCAGCTCCATTGACTAGTACTCCTAACAAAACCCTTTTTTATCTGATTCATCTCACCATATTTATCACAGGGCTTCTCAGGAAGCACTCAATTAGAAGATAGCATGTCCTCTGAACTCCGTCTTCATTGGAATTACCACCTCCCATTATGACACAAATCCAGTTACAAAATATGATGAGAGGAATTGGGTCTTCATATCCATCTAATAGTTCTTTCGACAGAGAGGAGGTTGTCTCTCCTACACGAACTAAGAGTGCATCATATCCTACTGATAATGCCACTCAACTACCAAAAAGAGAAAATAGTTTTGAAACACCTTCACCTGCTTTTAATGTTACTCTCGTCATTCCTCCTCCTCTTCAAGTATAGCTAGTAATACATCTTGGGGTCAAACCTCTTTCACACGTAACTTATATCAACCTTTTAAACAATCAGACTCATCTCCTATGTTTAAAATTGGTGAGGAAGAGCCATTATAATGAACGAACATCACCACCTCTATCAAGACAAGGTAGAGTACCATTACTTCAAAAGGGTCTTAGTGTTGACAGTTCTATGAGTGATTCAGCTTTTTATTCAACCCAACCTCCTAATCAGTATCCTAGTAACCCATAGTATGGTACTGACCAACAAACATGATGGTCAATATAACCAGCCTACCAGCCAATATGATAGTCACTATGGTAACCAATATGATAACCAGCTTTACAACTATCAACCTACTAACCAACCTCTTAATAGTCGAGACAACTTAGCATTCAAACAATGGAAAGAGCCTACTATTAGAGGATATGTTAATGTTAATATAGATGAAATATCTAGACGTAGTAGTACTGAGAAGTGTTACCAAGACGTGGTAGTTTTGATGTATTAGTTGATGTTGAGAAGTCTCTAAAACCTCCTATTGCTACTCCGCGTAGAAATAGTAGCCATTCTTCTCATCTATATCGTAAACAAACAAGATATTTACAGCCAACAAGGGGGAATACCAGAAGAGGAAGATGTCAGGAAGGAATCTCACTTTCAGAAACTAGAAATATGTGGGAAGGAAATCCATCAACAGAATGGGGACAAATGAAAGGAATATCCCCATCTCAAAGTGGAAATAGGTATCAAGGGTATGAACTAAAGAAAGGAATTTCAGTCTCAGAAAGTGGAAAGACGTGGGGAGGAAGTAAACAAGAAGGGGACATGATTAGACAGCGAATACTCATGGAATCATCATCAGGAAGTCTTGAAGCTAGTAGAACTTGGGGAAGGTGGGAAACAAGAAGGAGAAAAAATACGACAAAGGATACACGAGGAAAGTTTGAGAGCTGGTCAAGGAAGAGTGTGTTAGTGTCTGCAGATAGTTCACACTTTTTGAACGAGCACCATTACTTCAACAGGAGCATCAGCTTATAGTGGTAGTGTTATAAATGATAGCAGTTGGGTATGTCAAAGATGTTCAGAGCAGAATCAGAGAGATGATAACAATCTGCTTGTAATAATGTGGGAAAGTACCAAATTGGGTAACAAGTTCATCTTTTCAATACAACTATGGTAATGTTGGAGCATTGAATACAGTACCTTCATCATCACACTATATTACTGAGCGTGGTCATCCTAGTATTATTCAAAAACAGATTCATTATCCAGTCCAATTGTGAAAACGTTTTCCAATACCATACCCCTTTTATTATATCTGTACCTCAAAAACAATGGACTTGTTATTATTGTATGAACGAAAATTATAATAATACCAATATATGTGATGTGTGTAACGAGATTGCTAGTAATTAAGAGTTAATTATATTTATTATATAGTTCTTTGTTTTATTAGGTTTCTATATGTACTCTTAATTCTATTAATTGTTTACATTCTTTATTGATTAGCACTTAAAGTGTAATTCTTTGTATGGACATTGCTCATTCTATTGTATGTAACACGCAATGTATTGTGGCTGGTCTAGTGGGTACAGTTATAGGAGTGTATGTCTATAAATGTAGGGTATGATATATGTGCTAATATTTGGCTACCTGTCAGTAAAGATTGTAAACCTAAGCATTTTAGATATATTGGAGTGACTAAGTCACTTTTAATGATATTCATAGCTGATGGAGCTATAGTGGTAGGGAGGGAGTAACCTGAAGTCATTTATAATATAATTTTAATGATATTCATTGATATGAAAAATTCGCAACAGTCATTATAACATGTGCCCATTTAGATAAAATATTTTTCAGTTTATTAATACAAAGAATTTCTTTTAAAAACATGATTATAATTATTATAGCCATTACAAGAGACGTACTCATACAATTGCTGTATTAATAAGAAATGACAAAACTGACATGAAAATCATAACTTCTGTTAAATAATTACTATTAAATAATATTAATAAGGTAATAGTTAATTAACTAACATGTCATGCGCAGTTCGATAAACAGAGGATGAGTTAGCTGACCACAAAAAAATTGACTTGAAAATTAACAGAGAGAAGAGATCAACAAAATAACACAATATGTATAAAAAACTACAGCAACAAAGATAGAGAGATTTGTTCTTTTATCCAACAGTTAAGAAATTATTCCTTCTAATTCTTATAATAAGGTACAACAACCGCCATCACCTTTTTTTGACTTTGTTTTAAGTATCTCTCGTACTACATCACAAAAATTACTTCAACGTTCTTCTTAGTTTGGCAGATGTTTCAAAAAAAGGACAATTCCAGGATTGAGCTAGTACGTCTCCATCCATGTTAGACACAGCTCTCTCTGCTTCTAAATCACATTTATTTCCGATAAGCAACATTGGTACATTTTGAACACCTTTAACTCGTAAAATTTGATCTCTTAACGGTTTTATATCAATGAATGATTGTTGATTTATGATTGAATATACCAATAAAAACCTTGACCATTTTGATATAAAGATCTCGCATTGATGCAAATTGCTCAGTGCCTGCTGTGTCTAAGATTTCAATCACAGCCGGTGACCCATCTAGGTCGATTTCTTTCTATAAAAGTCTTCGATGGTGGGGTCATATTTTTCACACAAATTGTCCTGCTACGAATCTTACAGTTAGGGCACTTTTTCCGACGCCACCACTACCCAATACAACTACTTTATATTCCTTCATTGATATACTTTGAGAATGAGAGTGAGAGAGTGAGAGAGTGAGAGAGAGAGAGAGAGAGAGAGAGAGAGAGAGAGAGAGAGAGAGAGAGAGCGAGAGAGAGAGGAGAGAGAGGAGAGAGAGAAGAGAGAGACAGACAGACAGAGACAGACAGACAGAGAGAGGAGAGAGAGAGACAGGGTGAGAAGGAGAGAGGAAGGTATAATAGGAAGTAAAGTATGATATAATCTATAGAGTATAAAACTTTGGTCTGAGTTGTGTAATTTACAAAAATATGTAAATCATCCATAATATCAACTGATAATACAATAGCATATTAAATGTCATATAACATCTTGTAAAATATGACAAAGACATTTGACCAATAGAAATGAGATAGTGTCATAATGACCCTATTATCAATTACCTAATTAACAACATATGAGGTTTAAACACTACTTAGTATATATCTATGCTATTAACAAAGACATATAGAGTGCTATAGATTAGACACAAAGAATCACTAAAACTATATTCAAAAGAATATCTTAATATTTAAAATTATTATTTATAACACATAAACTATATCACTATCATCTTTACTATATGCTGATATTCTAGTCAAATCGTTTTGATAGACTACTATATCATTAAGTAACTTATCTAACCTTCTTTGTCTCTGTAGAGGTTTGTCTTTAACTAGTTACAGATCTTCAGGGCTCCTTGATCGGTAGAAAGAATTGCTTACATTCACTGACCACCCAACCTGTTGCGAATGATAAAAATAGAACTGAATGATTCTATTTTTAGTAACAAGCATTCAAATGGCGTCTTGTACGAAATAGTGGTATTTCGTACCTTTTCTAGTAATGATGCTATAAATAACGCGGTTAGAGTGTCAATAATCTGTTATTAATAGTAGCAGTAAAAATTTAATATTAATTATTTATTGTAGTTTGTATTAATTTTATTTATGAAAAGTAATTAAACATTAAACAACTTTCAATTAATTATTATATATATTATTTTTAGGTAAGTTTCGTTTTATTGGATCATTAAGGATTTGCATACACGAAGCACTTCAGATAAAATCCAATTATAACATCAAATAATTAAGGGGCATTTGAATTAGGTCCCTTCTTGCGTCCAAATGTAGCAACGACATTAACAAATCGTCGATTGTATGTAGACGTCTCTTGGCACGTCCTGTCTTCTTCTTTTTTCTTCTCCTGTGGCTCAACTTTTAAATGCCAAAAATAATAAAAATATTAGACAGTAATTAAACAGTAATTACCTTAGGGTCCTGCCCACGAACTTTACCAGCACGGGCTAGAGATCCATGGACTTACCTAAGAGTGGATAAATGGTTAAATAAAGGCCTAAAGATGTAAGGAGTTACCTCCATCATTCTAGCAGTGACAGAAACTGTAGACAAAATAGGTACCACTTCCGTAACACATAGTTCGTTATCAAGTGGTACACCTCCAAACGAAATCACTTGTTCACTGATGGGATACCCCTCAACCTAATGACAGGGGCACACCAATAACAATACCCAAATATAATGAATGCCTATACCTCAGACAGAATTCCTTGAGATCCTCAACCGTTGTCTCCTCACACACTTGACTGTGTGTAGCTGCTGGCCTTGAACAAAGATCTGCATGTTCTCTCTCTTATCTATTCACCGAAATTACCACCACCTCTTATAATGTCAGCCAAAGAGATTGCAACACATGCTTGTAATACTCTATTGCGCACGCTCAGTTGTAGGGGGCGTGGCAGTGATCACTTATTAGAAGTAGAAAAATGGTGAGTAGAGAGTTATTACAAATAATTTATTTTCTTATAGCCAAGGAAAGGAAAGGAGAAAGGGTCAAAAGGAAATATACCAAGACAACCAGTCTACTTTGAAGTTTATTTGAAGGTTTTCAGTCATTACAACAGTATGTTAATTCTCAATGGACCCAATCAATTTAATGATTACTTTGTAGATAGTCCAATTGACACAGGTAATCTTCTTTATATGGTGGTACAATACCCTGTCACTATAGTATCTATAGTAAGTGTTAATATATATGCTATTAAATGTACAATATATGTAGTTTGCAGTTGTATTTGCTGTTTTTAATCATGGGTGTGGTCATTGGATGCTACGATACCTCAGTCAAGCAAGTTTTAATGATAAAGGTGATGTAATTGATGCAGGGGCTGATCTGGAAGATTCCTGGATGTCTGAGTAAGATTAATCTCATTAACTCAAAGATTACGAGGACTTTCCTCTTAGGTACTCTAAGGATGTCATTTACTACTGTTCTCCATTCTACAATGTTTATCATCTATCAGTAATTATATTTGGATTCTATGGTTAATAGTGAGTGCAATATTACTTTTGTATTGTTAATTAGATAAACAATTCTTATTTCTGGTATAGATCCCAATATTTGCATTTTATAAGCTCTGGGTCACACTATTTGTGGCCGTGGTTTAAGGCAAGGATCAGAACCAGTACATGATGATAAAATGAAAAAGAAAAAAAGAAAAATCAAAAAAGATTTATTAACATAACTGATGTTAGTTGTCAAGGGATTAAATTTAATTTGCAGGTATTATTATTTTAATACAAAGATATGTTCAGTTTTATATACAATTTATTACCTTAAACATTGTCATTAGTATTGGGTAATCCAGTTTGGTGATGTAAGAGTTTTCGCTAATATCTGGGTGTGGCCAGGAGGAAGACAAGCAATAGCCGCTTCAAATTGTTGACTACATTGAATATGCAAAGCATGTAGTATTTGAATCATTTGAGATCGGAGATCTAAAAGATAAGACATTTAATAAGAACAACACATGTATAATACTGTCATTATATTTACCTGATGGTAATTTATCACCAGATAATTCTGTAGCAAACGCTTTAATATACAAAGATCCAAGTTATTCATGATCTAATAATAAAAAAGTAATGTAACCACACCCACTTGAATTAAATGACCTCGCCCATTTCTTACCGCTATATTGCCTGTATTGAGTAAACTGAACATACATCTGTAAACTGTCTCATTTTCCTCCATATCTTCTTTTAATGGTAAATTTTGTAGTAACACTGGTAATACCTATTGTATAAGTTAATAGTACTCTACATTAGATAACTCAATTATAACTATAGCCTAATATGGACTATATTACTCTCATATAATGAGTATGCCCCTTCATTAGTAATCTATGATTACTTGTTCTAAAGGTACTCTGTCTTGTTGCTGTTATCATGCGACAGACAGCTGCACAAATGTTGTCCATGAGACGACCATTATGTCGAGTTTGGGCTAGTCCAAACAGAGCACCTCAAGATCTCCGGATATTGACTAGATGAGATCAACATGACATTATAACCTTGTCATGTGACATGATGACATCATAATGTGGTTATGACATCATACATTGTATTATCATAATATTGTTTTGTAACATCACATGACATCATCATGACATCACAATGCAATTTATCCCATATGATGTCATGTGATCTTATTATATTACTAAATGATGTCATGTGAGATCACAAATAACCTTGCCATTTCAGGAAGGGCATTAGCTGCTAATGTTCCCATTTCCATAACACTATTACTAACAAACTTCATCATTTTTTATCACTCATCCCTAGTGTGAACAATGGATAAGAGCACCAGCCAACTCTGAACTAGCAGAGCCACACCCATCAACTATTCTAATTGATAAACTTTAGTTAATTAACCACTTATTAAGGAGCTTACCTCAGCAAATGTTCCAATAACAAATGATCGAGTAGCAAACAGAACTATCATGAGTCTAACAATAATAATTAATAATTATTAATAGTTATTAATATTGATTACCAGTTGTTCATAAAAGCTCAAACATAGGTTTTAATAACTTCATTATATTAGCTCCGCCCACCATAGTGGCTAAAGGACCATAATACTGCCAGCTGTCTCATAATAACAGGCCATCAATTTCTGCAACATCACTGTTTTGAAATTCAAATGTTGTTTCCTCACATCGTCTTTCTTGACATTGAGCCTAGAAAGAAATAATTTCTATACTGATAAATAGAGACCACACTTACCTATTATTAAGGATATCTTCCACTGTAACCCACTAAACTCTCAACTACTGTATGTTCGAGGACACACCCACGTCCTTTTAACCCTTCAAAACAGTCTCAATACTATCTAATGTTGCCAAGACAACTGTAGAGACACCATCAGTACGAGCACTTGCAGACATGTTGTTCAAAGTCGAATTAATAAGCATATTAATGATGCTATATAAGACATATAATAAATTATTTAACCCTTTAATAACTAACTTTTTTCTTCCCCGTTATATCCAGCGATAATGACAGGGTGATACCACACAATACATAATCTGCCTAATGATGTTATCGAGGCTTTTACGTACGATATAGCTGAATGCTAAATTAAAATAATAAACTAAGTAATTAACAGGGGCATACTCACATCACAAGAATTCTAATCTCTTTAAAACAATCATCAAATAGGGCAGAAACAGAGTGCTTGTGATAAAAAAAATGAATTATAAATTCAATATGTAAAAAATACTTACTCAACATTTTCAGCAATCTCTGCTATTTGCATTGCAAGTGTCCTCTTTTTCTTCACATATATGATTTTCTACTGCATATCCTGTATGGTCACATGACATATCACATGACTACCTATGACTCCATACCCCTCAATATCTTGGTCATCTTCTAAGCTGTCAATAGATTCATCACCAGGTTCATCATCAAATCAAGAATGGGGACAGCAAAAGATGAGTAGTAAGCCTGTGATAGTGTGAAATGTGAAGGAGAGGGAGATACTGACTTGTACACCTTCATCACAATTAAGAGCATTCAATCATTCGTGGTATAATTTTTGGTAGATGTTGGACCATATCTTGACGTAAGACTTTTGATACGGAGGCTAACATACCATACCTGTGTGTGTGTGTGTGAATAGGACCATATATTGTACTATCTGACGTACACTGATCTCCGTAGATCTGATCTTCACTGGTCATAAGAGACTAAATAATAATAAATAAAAAATCAGTCCTCTGTTCAATAATCCATTCATTCATACCATTCCAAGTTGCACACATTCTTCAGCGATAGGTCTAAAATTACTCACACCCATTGTTCTAGCCATTGTCCCAAGTGTATCTAGATCACACCCACACACATAATTAACACAGTCAACAATCACATACCAACAGCTGTGCCTGCAGTACAATCATGTCTTGTTGATACGGCAACAAGATAACTCTATTTATACATAGAGTCACAAGTAAAATGAAAATTCTAAAATTACTTTTAAAGACTCAGGGTCTTCTGAAAATAAGGTACACAAACCTTCACCAAACAGCATAAGCTACAAACACCATTACTATATTATTGTAATATAATGGTCTTACTACCTATTGCTCCCGATACAGCTGATGCCAGTTCTTTAACAATTAAAGTTCTATTAAAATATACATATGACCATCATATGACATCACAATGACTCATTTACATAGTCTCTGTAAGTAATAAACAAAGCTTGTCCATCAATACTGGAAGATATGGCAGAAGATCGGCACCTATTACCGGAGATAATGGTGAATAACTTTTTTTGTTGTACTTGCCTAAATTTTCACAAACATTTCTACAGCATAAAATGTTCCGAGTGATAGAGGGTCCACCACACCCCCTAGATTGAGGGCATGGTCAAGAAATTGGAACAAAGCCGTAACAAGTCTGAACTGAATTGACTTATTTCAGGCTACACAAAGAATAGTGATAATATACAATAATATACTAGTTATATTCTCAAGTATACTAGTTTATATTCTCTAGTATACTAGTTAGGTATATTATCCCTGTAAAATACTCCGAGAACTGGCCCAATGAAAATAATGCAGCATTCTTTACTTTTGATCAGATATTCCAATCCCAGATAAATAAACTGAACTAACTTGACAAATGACTATTGAAAAAAGAGAGAATAAAATTAATCGCCCCTGCTATTATTCTATAATTACTTTTTCCTAATATATTCAGCACAGCCTTCAGATATAACGCCAACAGCACTGAGAGCACTCTCTCTGTAAAGGAAGGCACTCGTTTTGTAGCCATGGTTGTATATATCCAAGCTATAGAGACATTTTAAAAAATACCTGTAATAAGTACAACTTACACTGAAGTGAACCATCTTCTCTGAAGGTAAATTCAATGCTAGTTGATCTAGAACCAAAATTTCATATACATGCTATTAAGTAGGGGTAGTAGATAAGTACCCGACTGGCTTCAGCTTGAGGAGAAGTGGGTGTGGTCACTCAATAATCGTCATCGTCATCAGAGTCGTCATTTTGTCCAGTTTGCCATTATAGACAAATATAGTTTGAAGTATTGGATAATAATTTAACTTTAACAAAGACTATAATATTTAAAACAATTAATTATATATAATAATTATATATAACTTACTTTTTTCTTTACTTCTGCTAAAAATCCTAGTGTTTGATAAAGCTTTGACTCGGATAGGTTCATCAAGATTAGGATCACTACCGATCTAAGTCATATACGCATAATGTCAGATCACATGATAGTCCTGTGACTTACTTCCAAGCAAAATTCCACTAATTGTCTAATAAAAGGGACTAATTAAATTGATATCGCATTCCATCAATTCATCAATAATTCCATAGCATCACATGCTTTATTCTATAGACCACATCAAAGTAAAGTACAGACCACCATCAGATAGAAGGGGTCACTGACCTCGTCCTCTGATATCAATGCTTTGATGGCCTGTAATGCTTTAGGAATGAGAGTTCGAAAGTGAGGCTAATAAATAACAACCAATCATGTGATTGTCATGCGATACTAACCATATTCGTCGTCTTCTTTTAAATATTCTACCATTGATGTTAATGATCTAAAGTTGATTACAAATATGGTAATGGGGAACTCCACCCACTACTTTAGTGCATAATAAAGGTCCCATTTTACTTCTTTCGTTACTTAAAGCTGATGAAAATAATGTTAATAATTGGATATATTGTGGGTGGAGCTAGAGAGGATGGAGCATCATAAATGATGTAATTATGAGACGAGTTACCTGGAAAGCAGCTGTTTCCATTACTTAACTCAAAACAGCATACCAATCAGTGGGTTGTGGTTTCATCCGCCTTGTCGTATTAGGTCCTCATTTTGATTAATTACCAATAGTATGTGAGTAACAAAAATGGGAGTGTGTTTCACATACGAAAAAAAAAATCCGAGAAAAAAAAAAAAAAAAAAAAAAAGTCGTATTGGGTCATCATTTTGACAATTTTGCATAATAAATACCAGATACACTCTGGCCATTGGTTATGAGATAGAACTCAAAAAAAGAAATTAGCAAAAAAAAAAAAAGAAAGAAAAAAAAAAAAGAATACAACTCACCTAATACTAGGGACCAATGAGTTCTAAGTACTCATACTCAAACCAAGTTGGTCTGATAATGAACTAACTCACCAAATTAGGCAGCAGCTCTGAAACTAATTGAACTATATGAAATGTTGTATGTGTCATGTGTACCATAGCAACCAAACAACTCACTGCATTTCACTGGACAAACATTGGAACAAGTAATTCTTCAAACTAAAAGGTTTCCATGACAACCATTAATTAAAAGCATTAATAATAGATTACCTCTCACGATATTCCTGCGATAACTGCCTCCAAACTTGAACAAGCTTCTTACGTAACACTACACCGACAATTGTTCTATCTCAAAGTCATGTACATTACTTTGTTGAACGTATACATAATATTACATACATAGGGTTCTCAAGTTCGTATCACGTGACACAGCCCATCTAATAAAACCACGGATTCTTGTAAAGGGCTTGAAGTTCAGCTGTCCCCTAAAAAAGAGTTATGACAAAGTTATATTAAATCTGACCTACTTGTCGAATAGTCTCAGTGTCTGGACTAAGGAGAAGGGGAGAAATACGCTCTAACTCTCCTGCCATCAGCACCCTTCCAGTGTTGTACCACGTGGAATGTATACGGACGTGACGGAAACATTCTGAAATTTTATACGCAAATAAAACGGGGAAATGAACCCAGATCCGTATACTAAAGTTAAAACCTAATGCAATATTTTACACATTAATTCAATCTATTGTTAGTTTTCTTGGCCCAGAGTTGTTCTCGCCTCGTTGCATCCATTGATTCAATCTCTTCAACAGTTCGTGGGACATCAGTCAATAACTCCATTTCCTGATGATGTCACAATGATATCATCTTCAATTCGTAACACCACCAAGCCTCGAAATTTCATTAACATATCTTTATTTAGAGGAAACATGACTGCTTTGGTCAAGAAGAGCTTTATCAAGTAACTGTAAAAAATCGTGGATAAATGGATGCATAACTAGTTAATGAATGGACGTATAACTCATCAATTAATATATAGTATTAATATATGGATATATGATCCACCCACACAATTAATGAAATAGCAACCAGGTTCTATTGTTAGACACATTCCCTCTTGTAGTTCACGGACAGTACGAAGACTCTTTAACCAGGCTCATCAATTCCTTCTGTACCCTATTAATCAAGCAATTAACAAAGTCCACCCACTTGAATGGGTGTGGCTACTCACCTCAGGAACCTCCCACGTCCATGTACATCACATCCCATAAAGTGTCCCAAAACCATGAGGCATGAAAACAGCTCCAAGACGGACTTTCATCATCTCAGTAACGTCACCTACTAACAAATCCCATTTCCACACGTGCCGTCAATAA
Source organism: Gigantopelta aegis (assembly GCF_016097555.1). Taxonomy (NCBI): domain Eukaryota; kingdom Metazoa; phylum Mollusca; class Gastropoda; order Neomphalida; family Peltospiridae; genus Gigantopelta; species Gigantopelta aegis. Next base: position 65,111,886 of record NC_054704.1, read on the forward strand.
CTCATCTCAGCAGATAATGCATATCGACCCCACTTGATACCAGGTTAACGCAGACATTACAGCACGATTAGCACGATAACAGCATTATATATCAAACTTTTGATCTTCATAAATTTTACCATTAGCAGGAAAGGAGCAGGTAAATCAGCAGAGAACAACCAGTACTCACAGCCCATATCAAAAAAGACTTAAGGAGAGACAATACTCAAAGAAAAGGAAATACTAAACTTACCACATGTCTCCATCTTGAATGACTCGATCATTAGGAGCTCCAGCATGTCCATAATGAAGGACTGACGAGTTATTCCCTCTAATTATGATAATCAATGACAAAGTTATTATAAACTATAAATTAACATACGATCCACAGACACAAGTATAGGATACATGACGACAACCTCCGTTACTATAGCAACTATGGAGAAATAAACTCTCCTTTGATACTCAATCATACCTGGCTTAATATTACGCATAACCTAAAATAATCAAGCTAAACTCCGCCATCTAACCACACCCCTACCTCACATGGGCTTTTGCTACTGATGGATTTGAGTAAACGTAGGACTTGTATTTCCATTGCTGTTTTGATCACAGAACGACTATCACATGATTAAACCAGTCAAACCAGTTTTTTTAACCAGTATATCTTACCATTCCATAATTCAGGATGTAAGAGCTTATTATCAATAAACATCAGTGAAACTATAACAATTAATATCAGGTGACAGTCAGATGATAGTTAAGTGACTTAATTACCCCTTCCAATGCCATCAAACCACGCCTCTTTGCAAGTACTTCCACTGTCTGTATTGACGCCATTCTGTGAAAGAGAGAGACAGAGAGACGTCAGACAGAAAACAATCTATCTTACCAAAAGCATTAACATAGAGGGCTTCATATCCGCAAGTACTGTAGAAATCTATAGATATAGTAAAAATCTATTTTTTATCAGAGATGACCTCCATCAACAAGAACACAGAGTCTACACAATATTTCTTTTTAAAGTATTCTGGAGATAAATTCTGAAAAAATAAAAATTTCATTTTTTATAAACTTTTAATGGACTAACAAAATGGACATATTGCAAATATGGATCAATAAAAGAACTTACTCTCCCATCCAAACGCATACTCGTCAGGTAGGCGTGGCACAAATATAATGGCACGCCCACTGTCCACATCTAAAGCACCATAACAATTCTGTTCACTTAAACCAAATAACCAATTGAATAAGACTCCTAATTAATGGGAGGAGTTGTATACAGAATGAATTTCACTGACTCCATCCATTTACCTGACGAAACACATGTGCTCACATCAGAACAATACCGCAGAGTCTCTTTGCCTCCCTCTAAAAAACAACAGCCCCAGAGGGGCTCCATCCATTATCTTTAAGTCGTTTCCTCAAATGTTCCCTATTGAGGCCAAACACCTCATTGGTACCTTGTAAGTATCATGTCCCATATGATAACAGCTCTCTGCACTAAAGAAAGAAAGCATTTACAAAATAGATATGCACTCTATTACCTTTCAGCCATGCTTGCAGACTGTGGGTGTGGCTCACGATATATAGCATGGTATAGGGTGTGGTCTGTGTGAAGGGGAAGGATCTACGTTCTAGAAGTCTCCATAGTAGCGATAAAACGATCGTCGTTTCAAACTTGTCATAAATATTCTGTAGGTTTTTTAATCACGTGATCATGGCTGATACCGAGTTATATGATATACTTGAAGTCCCCCAAATGCTTCTGATTCTGATATCAGAAGAGTAAGATCAGATTTGATTTTTCTCTTTATTTTATTATTATTTTGTAGTCATATCATCGCTTAGAGCAAGACTGTACCATCCTGATAAAAATCCAGGACAAGAAGCTGACGAAAAAGTAATAAAAATTTAAAGAATTTATTATTATTTTTTTATAATTCCTAGTTTAAGTCCATTCAATTTGCATACGAAATCTTATCTGCTCCTGAGAAAAGAGAATTGTACGATCGATTTGGTATGATGCTTTTAAAGATGGAGACTCTGGAATGGAGGCATGGGGATGATGGATTTCCAGGAAGTGAGTCATAATGACATCCATTATTAATGTAATTATTATAAATAGTGTTTTTTGGGTGTAGGTGGGGGTGGTTTTGTAGGCGGAGATATCTTTTCAAGTATATTTGAAGGAGGTCTCTTTGGCGGTAGAGGTATTGTCACAAATGTAATGTGATAATCATATCAATTGAATTTAACAGGTGGTTATAGGAGGCAAAGATCAAAACCTGAGCCCTAATGTTTCCTTTAGAGTAAGTCACATGACTCTCACATGACTGTCATGTGATATGTTGTTTTTAGAGTAACCTTGGAGGAGCATATAATGGCACTACAAAAAAACTTAGAATTTAAAAGAAAGTGTTATGCTCGCAATGTTCTGGGTAATTAAATTCATCTTCAAACCCTTTAATTTTAATATTTATTAGATCAGGGGTCGAAATCAGGAACCAGTGTGACTTGTCGTAAATGCCGTGGACAGGGATACAAGTTACTCATCGCCAGCTGGGTCCTGGAATGGTTCAACAAATGAGAGGTCAATGCAGTGATTGTAATGGATCAGGTAAATAGTTTTTGTGAAGTAATTGTTGAAGACATATTCTCTCTCTCTCTCTCTTAGGTACTTTTGTTAAGAAAAAGATCGCTGTAAAAAGTGCAAAGGGAAGCAAGTGTTGGAAGAAGAATGTAAAATGGAAGTAAGTCACATGACAATCATATGACATTAATTTGACATCACATGACTATCACAGGTTCCTATTACTCCCGGTATGTTTTCATAATCAAAAAATCCAACTCAGAGGTGCTGGAGATCAAGCTGTAAGTTAATTAATTGAGTAAATAACTAGTCTCCGCCCCTTTTAGCCTGACATGGATACTGGTGATGTCATTGCAGTCATCCAAGAATTAGACCATCCTCTTTTTAAAGGAAAGGAGTCGATTTGTTTATAAAGAAAACTATTACATTAGTTGATGCTCTGTGTGGTTTTACATTTGTCCTTGATCATCTTGATGATCGGGTAAGATCGCCATTCACAGTACTCCTGGAGAAGTCCTCTTTCCAGGTAAGTATCTGTCCATTTGGCTATTTAATTGTTTGGTCTGTCCATTCATCTATCTGATTAGAGGGTCTATTAGAGGATTGATTGACGAGGGTATGCCCACCACAAGAGACCGTCATTAAAAGGGAATTTATATTTCAAATTTGATGTCCAGTTTCCAGAAGATAATTTTATTAATGATGATGATGAATTAGCAGTAAGTCCATTTACAAACTTATTCATACCATTTACCTGCCCATCCATCATTCTTTATCCATCCATTTTTAATAATAACTTATCAACTATCTATCCATTCCATTCCTAGTCTCTGAATTCTCTACTTCCTCAAAAACTAATGACTTAGACATAACTGATGAAATGGAAGTAGTTCATCTTCATAATTATGAGGAAACGAGAGGGGCTGGGGAAAAGAAATGAGGTATATGATGGAGAGGATGATAGAGACGAAGGACCAGGCGGCATGAGGTGTGCTCATCATGTAATTTTAATAACTTATGTTAATTAAGTTATTAATATACTCGTTATTTATCAATGGTCCTAATAATAAGATTTACATTGAGTAATTTTGAAATATTATAAGGTCTGTCATGGCCACACCTCTTATTCAGTTTCAATTAGTACGTTGTTTAATTTTGAAAGAGTAGGTAGGTGTGGTCAAGACCACACCCCTCCATTCATCTAATTCACACATTGGTTACGAGAGAGGTCAAGTTCTTCCAGCAATAACAAAGATTTTAATGTATTAATGACTCCACCTCTTCAATATCTAAAGTGGGTGTGACACAACCCTGTAATTAATTAAATTGATTAGTTAATAAACTTACTATTATATTTGAGTGATAACATTTTAAACTAGTTAATTCACTAATTACTGAGGGAACTGCCCCTAACTGATTACCATCAAATAAGAGGGTCTGATACTCTTTAAATTTCGTAGCCCCCCTAATGAATTAATAGCAAGGCAATTATCAGTTAATTTTAATTGTCCTATAAAGAGCATGTGTTTAAGTATAATCCAATTTAGTAAGACCCTGCAATTTAATAATTAATTATATATATTTTTCAGTTTCAGTATGAACTGACTTTGTTTGATAAATCAAGTAGTTTAGACTCTTTATTTAATTCTCGTCTCAAATCATACCTGTCACATGACGACTTCCTTATAAGGAAAATACACATGTATTTTGAAATAGCTTACATCTACTTACTAAGGTCAAGATAATAACCTCGTCTTAAAGGATCACACACTAACAGCTTCTCAAACAATTCCAATATTTCTTCATGATGTTGAGCAATGATCATAGCTTCTAACAATTGTAAAGTTTTTAACAAACACCCTATATTAGAAATAATTAATAAAGGGTCATCCTCTTTTAAACCATACATTTATTATCAGCGTTCCACTGAAGTAATTCTCGACACATTGCTAACTCTGATGATAAGACACACTTGATGCTACCCATATGACGGACTTGAATATATCATCCAGATTACCAATCCATGAACTATGGTCACCATCTACAGTAACCATAGCACTATAGTAACCATAGTAACTACTTAAGTCCAACTTTATATCCTTCTTAATTAATTTGTTACAAATGTTGCTAAAGGAACAATAACAATACCTTCCACATAGAGTCACTTTAACAGAGCATTCTCCATTTTTGACACTAACTATGGTGTCCTCCATATATGGTATTACACATTCTGACAGGTCACATGACCACATGCTTTTTGGCCAATCAGATTCAGTGATATGTATCGAAGGGAATTTCCAACAGCAATGACAATTGGATGTTCCTTTGTAGGCTGTAATATAAATGACATCATAAACGACATCATAGACTCATAATGATATCATACCTTGATTGGTTGATTAAATGAGATATAAATTGAAGGGGTGTGGCCTCTCTGAACTAATATACAACCACAGAAACATTTTTATCTCCTATATATTATACACAATGACTCGTTGATAAGGATGATGTTAATAATTACCTCGCCCTAGCAACCATTTGTGATAGAACCAAGCACTTTAGGTCATTAGGATCAGTATAAAACGCATTTGCACCAGTTCATATTCTAAATGGATGCATAAAAAAAATTATGGATAGATAATTAAAGTGAAAAGATACATAAAAAATTAATGGACGAAGTAACATCAACCTTTTAGTATGCTTACATTTTCAATTCCATTTTTCATTGTTGATGATGGGTGGAGCAGGGGAGGATGCTTACTACGATAATGCCAAGCTGAATATTAGAAAAATTGTTGCTATTTTATCAGTAGAATATTGGAACTCTTCATTAGGAGTTATCCCCCCTTCTTAATGACGTAACGACGATAGTCCCAGCAATGAACTAGAAAAAAAGCCACACCCTTACATAAGTAACCCACACCATTCTCTTACAGTTTCTCTCATCATATTTCAAGAAAGATCACACAAAGATTTCTCATTGTTCCAGTTAGGGATTTGAGAATGTTCCATGATCCAACGTCGGTGTAACCAGACACAATAGGCCTTTGGGTTGCCACGGAGACATTGTTTGCCAGTAACAATAGCTCTTTGTTACATAAGGAATCTAAATTTCTTTAGAACTGAAAGGATAAATGACAGCATATAAATATTAATGACATTTATAGCTACAATGGATCATATTGAGTAAAATGGACACATAATATTTACATTGTCTCTAGTCTACTTTCAAGTATCTCTCGTCTATAACTCCATAAAGTACCAACGTCCGAGTTCTCCTTTAAAATATCCTCTGTCATTTTAAGAGCATCGTCATCCTTATCACCATCAGCTCGCTGTATATGATATCACATGACCTACACATGATTAATCATGTGATAACCAATACCTTAATAAAGATTGATTCATCTGGGGGGGGGGGGGGGGGGGGGGGGGGGGGGGGGTTTCACGATACAAATCTTCACTTTCTTCTCTTTTTCTTTTCTCTTTGCTTCAGCTTGTTCAGCACTAGTACGTACTTTAAGTTTCGACATGCTGAAATAAAAGACTAATAATATAAGAGAATTATATATTAGCCTAACCATCTTAATACGACTAGCTTAAAGTTGATTCTGGGGATTAAATTATTAGCCAAACACCTCCTTCACATGCCCAGTAGAGTATGGTCCTTGTATTAATGGTAGCTGAGAAACCGTCTTTGGCTAAGTCTATTGCTGAAATACCTCTCTCACAACAATGCCATCGCGAAAATCATCTTGTTACTGCTTGTGATGTCCTATATGAATTGAGGGAAAAATTGCCCTCTTTTAGGGCAGGGCGTACCCCTATTAGCAGGCAAGGCATCAAAATGACATCAGTGTTGGTCCTGTGAATGTCATGGTGAACCCCCCCCCCCCCCCAAAGTTAACTATGGGACCCCCCCCCCCCGGTACTATGAGTTAATTAAATACCCCCTCCCATATGCCTAGTAGGTGTAGCTTTATGATGCGGATCCCCCCCCCCACCCCCTCATTGAGGAGCCCCCCCTTCCCCCCCCCTTCATGTGTGGTGATGCCGTTGTGATGTCCATGTGACTTTCACTCAAAGTATAACAAATTGAGGACACATGATCCGGTAACGTCGCTATTTGGAGTGGAATAAAGTCCCACGCATCACTATAATAGCTCAGTGAGAGCTTTATGATGCAGATGATAATGAAGAAAGATAACGGCAGTACCCTCATTGAGCGATACTTACTTTCCATACCGACAAGAGGTATAATGTATGCATATATTATTATTTTTCAAATTTCCTTATAATGGCAAGAGGAGTGGATTATTTAGTTTTATGTGGCTCGTTTAGACTGTGATAAGAGGGCGAAAAATATCTGTTTGTGAAGTATGATCCATTGTCTCTAGTCCGTTCGTTCCTTAAACACCATCTAAATTTATACTAGGTAATTTAATGAAGTCCAGCCTGTAATGAAACCACTTAGATCACATAGCCTCTCAGTGCGATGTCACATAGATTTATAATTACAGTATTGTAAAGATTGTTCTCCGTGCTAGATTCTCTGCTATCACTGATGTAGCCCTATTTCAAGCTTTTTAATAACCTCATACTTCCAAACTGGAACGAGTCTCGGTCTGTTGATATGCTCGTCAAGACTGGATCTGAGGATTGGGTGCTCTCGTTTACTATGATTTCAAACTAAACTCTTTCAAGTTAGCTCCCCCATCCTTTAACAAGCCCTTTATATGCCCTCTCACAGTCTGTTATATTCTGGACTTAATAACAGTGTGTTATTTCATATGCCGTCCATGTCAGACACCAACTCTTGGTTCTGTGTTCACGTCATGATGACAATACACAGTTTAAACCATTGTAGCAGAATATTGGAAACGACGATGTAAGGTAAGAAAATTTTTTATTTACTTGCTAATTAGCGTATTAATAGGTCGCTTATCTGTGTGTATCTCGTTGAAACTTAAGGTGTGTGGGAAAGAGAGCGTTTGTTTGTATCATAGGTAATCCAATTGTTCTACACTTTATTTACATAATGAAAAGACAGCAACAAGGTGCAATAGTGTTGCCATGGTAACTAAGCCTTCAAATTTACCAATAGTGTTGAGTCAGTGAGTGAGAAATCTCGCCACTCAAGGCTCCTCCCCCTGCTCTACACACAGTAGCAACTTTTAAGAGCCTGTTTCTATATTCATCTTACATATGGGACCCAAACAAACAATGGATTTGCAGAAGAACGTCTCTATACTGATACTCTTTAATGATATTCATAGTTTTCAGTCTCATTCCAGGGCTATATTAGTTATCCTTCGGCTACTGAGACCACAAATATCCAACTGGATTTGATTTTACCGATCTGTAGTCACTGACTTGGATAAAAATCATGAATTTCATGAATTTACATCAAAAATTATAACTGGATCTATTAAATCATCAGGCTAACTTGTAGTCCCTATTAAATTACCACTTATTAGAATGTTCAGATTAAGTTCCTCGTATTAACAGTTAATATAATTTATTCAATATGCTATTTGATGTATGGTATTTCCTGTTTAGCGAGAGGTAAGGACGTGGGTGATCACCCTCCAATAACTCCATTGAAAAATGTATCGCGAGAACATTTTAAGTGATATACAATGGAAAGTGTACTCTCTAATAACAAACCATTACCTAGCAACAGGTATGATATTTGAATATATATATGTGTTATCTCTCTCTCTCTCTCACACACACACACACACACAACTGCCAGCTGCTTCCCAGAGTGTAAATATAAACAAACTGAAGTTTGTTTAAATTTGGCGGGAATCATTTCATTGGTCGGAGTAATAGATTAATTGACCCCAGGGTTTATACTGCCATCCAGACTTGGCAATCTATTATAAGGCTAAGGACCTGTATTTCAATAGAGTTTGTTAAAGGAAAAATGGGATATAACACAGTGGGTGTGTCTCTACATTATTAATACCATTTTCTTCATAGTTAAGTATATCGGAACATTTGACCACACCCCCCTGGTTATTTATCGGAGAGTGAATTGATTAGTTTAATGGAAAAACATGGAATTGGCACAGTAAGTGATTAATATCAGCAAGACTGTTATTCACCTCTCTTCTCTCTCTCTCTCTCTCTCTCTCTCTCTCTCTCTCTCTCTCTCTCTCCATCATATTACAAGGATGCTAGTATACCAGATTCATATTGAAAATATAAGTACGCGTAATTATGCCTACATGTTGATAGTGGGCGGAGACTAGTGCCAAACACAATTAGGAATAGTGCTAGTTCATGGATACCAAAAAGTACATGCTTATATATCCATTTTTACTTATGTATATGTCCATTTTACTTATGTTATATGTCCATTATGCTCACGTATATGTCCATTATACTACTCTATGGATGATTTGCTCATTTATGTATCCATTTTACTCTTTTTATATATCCATTTTACAGATAGATCCCGAGTTAGTTCAACCACACATGATATAATGCTATTGATGAAGAACAACTCAATTTAATAGCATTAGGAAAGGTATGCCAATAATGATATATAAACTCCACCCACTGACTCCACCCATTCAGGTAATTATAATCAAGTTTTAGATCACACTTTAGACATTTTTTAGACGAAAAATTAGTTATTTTCGTGATAATATTCCAAGTATGAACGAGTTATTTGAAGCCACTTTTTCATCAGTTTGCTGGTTCTGGTCGTCCAATGTCAAGGTAGTATTCTAATTAACAGTACATGCATAAGAAATTATTTCTCATAGATGTGGTAAATGTAATCGGTTACATGACTTATATTCCAGCTAAAACCACAACGCTTGTATTGTACACATTGTGATGAAAACTTATAGTCTACCTCAAAATGGATCCATAAAACTATACAAGGTGTGTAAAAATGGTTTATAAACTGGTTTCTAAAACCTGTTTTGTTGCATTTTTAGGAAGTAAAATGTCCCCTAGATAATTTTGAAATTGTTGTTTTTTCTGGAGCTCATGGAAAAGTAATTTCTATTTTTTAATATTAATTAATTAACAGGGTCTACCCATAGACTTTCACTGTTGTCCATATTGTTATAATAATCCTCCAATTCCCTGACACACCCAAAACAATGCCTTGTTCCTTTTGTCCTCACAATTGTTGTCCTCAAGGACGAGATCAATTAACTATTGATCATTGTATCACATGTGACACAGGTGTACTTCTCCTTGACCCCCTCTCGTAGGTCCCAATGGAAAATGTACTGCAATAATTTGAAGTGAGTGGAGCCCCCTCTTATTATCTAGTTTATTAATAAGTTAATTATTATTATAGATGTCCTGTAGTTATTCATTTTTTTGATGGAGCACATAATATTGAAAGAAACTGATGAAGAGTGTGACTGTGGAGCATTTAAATTAATTGTTGATTTCAAAAAAGTAAGATCATGTGACTAGTTATTAATAGTTAATATTACCTATGATGTCATTACAGACGGAGACTCCATTAGTAGGTGGAGCTACTAAACATACCGGATGTTACCAGTGTGATACGTTATTGAATTCTCTTGTTAAATATCCGGAATCTAGGGGGCACTCCCATTATCACCGAGGACGAGGGAGAGGGAGGGGAGGGGGAAGGAATAAAGGGGAAGAGGGCGTGGCAGAGGTGGTCGAAGGTATTAACAGTACTATTAGTTTGTAATAATGAATGGGTGGTGGTCATCTCTTTTGAAAAACAAATATTAAGTAAAGTCCAATAGCTTCCCATTCTAATGTTGAAATTGATCCCTAAAAATAACAAGGTATTTAACCACCATCCTTGTTGTCATGGCAACTTACGTCTTTGTCGAATGCCTTCATTCTAAAGAGTAAATGTGCATCTTCAGGGTTAAATTTGTGCTCTGAGAAAAAATCATAAAAATTTTGATGAGCTACTTCCTCCATATCAAATTCTTTGAGCATTCTAGAAAGAAAATGGATAGATGAATAAATGGACAGATAGATGGATAAATGGATAGATAGATGGATATATGGACAAAATAGATGGATAAATGGACAGATAGATGGATACATGGATAGATAGATGGATAAATGGACAGATAGATGGATACATGGATAGATAGATGAATAAATGGGACAGATAGATGGATAATGGACAGATAAGATAGATAAATGGACAGATAGATGAATAAATGGATAGATAGATGGGACAGATAGATGGATAAATGGATAGATAGATGGATAAATGGATACACTACTTACTCTACAAGGAGTGGGATAATGTAACGACAAAATTCAGTAAGTTAACAACACCAGCAAGTTGAAAATGATATTTACATCCAAACAATGGTAATTGATCATGCGGACTAAATTCAAGAGTCACAGAATATATGTCATTACCAATAGTCCAATGACCCTCATCATTTTGATAACCCTACATACGTAACACGACGTCTAAAATAACAAAGTTGAATTTGAAGCATTGTCTGAGATATTCTTACATCAATTCATAGGAATCTAAGTTGTTCCAATAAAGTAAGCTCCAGGCTTTAAGTTTTCAAAGCATTTTGTAACATCATGTGAGCTTATCATAAGATTCAAATGAATAATGTAATGAAATTGACAGCTGGTCATATTAAAAACGCCTCGCAGGATTTTCATAAACATCTCGTAAACGTGTCTAAAATTTTTAAAAAAAAAATTAAACATTACATAAATTTATTTAGGATTTATCATTGTACTGACAACAATCTGCTGTGATAAATTCAGCTTCAAAAGGAGGTTTTACCATATCTTTTAGTCATTCTATTACTTGTATAAACGCTCTTTACATTGCTCAATAGAAGCGTCCATATATCTAAGATAAAAATCATGTCATCATTACGGTTATGTCATGGTCTTTTTACCTGCACATACTAAATATTTTATGCGTCCTTCTTTCCATTTATTAAGATCTCTCCACCTTTACACAACATAAATCTAACACTGTTGAGGACGGACCAAGATAGCTTCGTATTAAAACGCTTTTCACCCAATTATTAAAACTTCTCATATGTAATATGGGACTCTATAGTATAAGGACAGGAGATGACCCATATATAGTATGTTGCTATGGTGACCTTTCTGTTGTCTGCTCCTGGTTCTGCTAACTTGTTTGTAAAATTTCTGAATCTTTTCACTTGTTCAAGAGTCTATGGATGTTCAAAATTTTGCACCATTATCATATCAAAATTGACACTTAAATACCTCGTTATCTGTAGCTGACCACACCCCTCATCATCATCCTCGCTAAGTAGGTTTTTGGTTTTTTATTCTTCAACTATAAAATGACTTGACATGGCTGCCATAGTCATTTACTTACTTCGCTGTCTGTATCACAGAATCACTAACTTCACCTTCTTCAGGTGTCTCCCTTTAATCTCGTTCTTTCCTTTCAATATCTTCTCTATCTTGTCACCTCGCTGTCTTCTGCATCATTTTCACCTCCACCCTCCACTTCTATCTTCGCTCTCACTTCTTGTTTCCCTTCACATCACTCCCTAGTTCACCTCACCCTCACTTTCCAGTTCGTCTCCACCCTCACTTCTTATTTCCTTTCCAATAGCACCCTCATCCCACCCTCACATTCACTATCTCCTTTCACTAATCCTTTCTCTCACATTGTTTCAAAGGCATGTGCTAGACCATACTGGTAGGTAGGGTCAAGATCAAATTCATCTTGACTACCAAACTTGTCTGATGTCATGTAACATTAGAGATGAATTTTCTCAGATAATTGGACTGCTTCCACAGACATATTTACCTCTTTGTTCTGATATAGATTTCTCTATAAGAATAGAAAAGCAACTATGTGTCCATTATTGCTAGGACATGTATCCATTATAAAATATATCTCAATTTACCTAAGGTTTCTTCAAGTTTATTCAGACTTAGATCTCTTGGTTCGGTCGATAAAATCAAGATAAAGGTATCGTTTGAGATCAGGAGGTCTAGAACATGTTCCAACAGCCACTACAATAACATCACATTTCTATCTGATGAGAGTTGGACGGCTAACTTAGCCTCACGATTACACCTGAAGAGTGTGAAAAAAAAAATGTGTCAATTTTGTCCATATATGCATCTATTGTTACAACAATGTACATTCATACATGCATCCATTCCTACCTTGAACTATTGATATATTTTGGGCTCAAACTAATAATGATGACACAGCTCTCTCTCATGGCTTTCTTTATTTGTCATCATCATAACAAGAAGCGTCCGGCATAAAATGGTAACTTGCTGTTACTTTACGATCAGGTTCATTTTTTAATGGCATAATGAGTGACTCATGTACCCATTGTTGATCATATGTGCTATGTGATATAAAAATATGCCAGCATTCCCACCAGGTAGAGGAGGGTCATATACGCTAAGTTTTTCTTCCGTTTCCTTGTATGATGATGAAGTGGGGGAGTCAATTCACTACTACTGCGGAAGTTTTGATGGAGAGAGAGGTGGAGTCAACGGGTCCACTTAAAGACTCCACCCCTTACTTAATGGATCTTGGGGAGGAGGAAGTTAAGAGTCAGTTTTGATGGATCTGTTTCAATAGTATCTTTAAAGGATGAACTGTTCCAATTGGTTTAAGTTTGAGTCGTAGATCCTTCTGATAGTGCTGGAGAAAAATGTCCTGTTTGAGGGAGAGAAATGTAGCTTGCACGAGGGGAAGAGGCGGGAGATAGGAAGGAATTGGTGTTTCAGAGCTGGTTGTGTCTGCTGCTACAGACTCGACCTTGTCGTCCATATGAGGTGCATCAAAGAGGGCGTGGCTCTATAATGATAGTATACGGAGTGCAGTTTTTTTATCTCATTACATTTCTATCCAAAGTTTAGAATGTTTCCGTATACGTCAGTATACGGAGTTGTAGTAACCACGTGTTTTGTAGTGTGTGTTTAGCATGGCAAGAGACCTAGTGGTGGAGTGGTTCTAGCTAAGACTGACTTTCATTTACAGGTTAAATTTCTAGTCATGTGATATGTCACATGATATAATAATGGTTACTATGGTTATATAGAATGGTGTCGTTTTGGACAGCAAAAGATGAGGAGTTGCATAGTGAGGATGACTTGTTTAGAGTGGGAGGAGTCTGTAAGTAAATCTTTTATCCTTTGTACTATTGTCATTAACTATAGAACTCTGAGAATGAAACGGACTTTAAAATTATATCAAATAGTGAGGAGGAAGATGCTACTAATGAAAGTTTTGATGAAAATTTCTATGAAGAGGATGCAGAAGAGGACCTAAATGATAAAAGGTCTTAATAAGGAGGAGGAAGACCCTAATTATGAACCTTTTAATGAGGAGGAGGTAGAGGAAAATCTTAATGAGGAGTGGGAGGGTTCCAATGATGAAGGGACAATGGGAGAGATCCATGGGAAGACGTTGATTATACAGATACATCAGATGAGGAGGTAATTATTGCTAATAATAATAGGGGCATTTATTTTAATTATTAGGAGTTACGCAATACGTGGGTAACATCCCATTAGAGTGTATGATGATACCCACATTTAGGATACAACTTAGATGGAAAGAAGATAATGAAACCACTACAGGGAATCAAGTAAAATTGAAACATTGCAATATTGTAAACTATTCTCTGTTTTTTAGCTTGATGAGTTCCTTAGGAAGATGGACGACCACTAACTATTGGTACAATATAGTTGTATTTGAGTTGTTACTGACAGTTTATAGGAGAACTGTGCATGACAAAACAACGGGGAAAGAGATAGTATTAACGGATGAAGACTTGGATCTTATTGAAAAGATACAACAGTCACAATATCCAGAAACTACCATTGATCCTTATGCTAAGAATACCTTCACTCTCTACATTATGACCTGTATTGCTAGCCATATGAGGATTTGTATTCTCATGAAAAGATGATACATCCAGTGACTAACAGACCTGAACCAAAGACGACGTTTTCTTCCCTCGCTGTGGGAAGAAAAAAGATTGTTAAAACTTGTACGTGGAATTAGAGTGGGAAAATTAAACCATTAGAAACCAGAAAACCCAGATTGTACATGTTGTGGAATGATCAAGAAGTAAGCACTCTTCTCTTTACTTCATCTCTTCTTGCTCTCTTTTTTCAGACTGAAAGTTACGACCTCATCAATATATTCCAGCTCCCAAAATGAGATTACAGGACATGGAGAATCATATAACCCTTCCACCTGAATATCTACCAACAGAGGAAGAAGTGGTTGTGGTCTATTATAAGTAATAAATATAAATAATTTAAATTATAGCGGACAGAATGGGAGGAGACTAAACCCAAGGAACGACGACCTTTCATACCTACCAAGTAAGTGCTATGGGTGTGATTCATTTTTAACCCTTCTATACTCAGATATCCAGCATTCCATATGGTGCCGGCTTATCATAATTTTATCAGAGAGAGATTTGATCGCTGTTTAGATTTATATCTCTGTCCTCGACAAACAAGAATGAGAGTGAGTGGAGGACACATGTCATGTGTTAATCACATGACAATACATTACACATAATAAATATCATGTGATTTATTAGATTCAAGGTTGAGCCAGAAGCATTGTTACCTAAACTTCCCAAACCACGAGATCTTCAACCATTCCCATCTACTGAGTCAATAGTCAGTAATGTACTAGTCAATATAATGTATATATTATTATAGACAATAGTCATTATAATCCAGTATTATATTATTATAGACACTAGTCATTATAATGTATGTTTATTTATTATAGACACTAGTCATTATAATGTATATATTATTATAGACAATAGTCATTATAATGTATTATATTATTATAGACAATAGTCATTATAAATGTATTATATATTATAGACACTAGTCAATATAATGTATTATATTATTATAGACATTAGTCATTATAATGTATTATATTATTATAGACAATAGTCATTATAATGTATTATAGTATTATAGACACTAGTCATTATAATGTATTATTATTATTATAGACACTAGTCATTATAATGTAGTATATTATTATAGACACTAGTCAATATAATGTATTATATTATTATAGACATAGTCATTATAATGTATTATATTATTATAGACACTAGTCATTATAATGTATTATTATTAGTATTATAGACACTAGTCATTATAATGTATTATAGTATTATAGACACTAGTCATTATAATGTATTATATTATTATAGACAATAGGCATTATAATGTATTATATTATTATAGACACTAGTCATTATAATGTATTATATTATTATAGACACTAGTCATTATAATGTCTTATTTTATTATAGACAATAGTCATTATAATGTATTATATTATTATAGACAATAGTATTATAATGTATTATATTATTATAGACAATAGTCATTATAATGTATTATATTATTATAGACATAGTCAATATAATGTATTATCATTATAGACAATAGTCATTATAATGTATTAGTATTATTATAGACAATAGTCATTTATAATGTATTATATTATTATAGACACTAGTCAATATAATGTATTAATTATTATAGACAATAGTCATTTATAAGTATTATATTATTATAGACAATAGTCATTATAATGTATTATATTATTATAGACACTAGTCAATATAATGTATTATTATTATAGACAATAGTCATTATAATGTATTATATTATTATAGACAATAGTCATTATAATGTATTATAGTATTATAGACACTAGTCATTATAATGTATTATATTATTATAGACACCCTAGTTATTATAATGTATTATATTATTACAGACACTAGTCATTATAAGTGTCATTATATTATTATAGACACTAGTCATTATAATGTATTATATTATTGTAGACAATAGTCATTATATGTATTATATTATTATAGACAATAGTCATTATAATTATTATATTATTATAGACAATAGTCATTATAATGTATTATATTATAGACACTAGTCATTATAATGTATTATATTATTATAGACACTAGTCATTATAATGTATTATATTATTACAGACACTAGTCATTATAATGTATTATATTATTACAGACACTAGTCATTATAATGTATTATATTATTATAGACACTAGTCATTATAATGTATTATATTATTACAGACACTAGTCATTATAATGTATTATTATTATAGACACTAGTAATTATAATGTATTTATATTATTACTAGTCATTATAATGTATTATATTATTACAGACACTAGTCATATAATGTATTATATTATTATAGACACTAGTTGTTATAATGTATTATATATTATAGACAATAGTCATTATAATGTATTATATTATTATAGACACTAGTCATATATGTATTATATTATTACAGACACTAGTCATTATAATGTATTATTATTACAGACACTAGTCATTATAATGTATTATTATTATAGACACTAGTCGTTATAATGTATTTATTATTATAGACAATAGTCATTATAATGTATTATATTGTTATAGCTCTATAAAGGACATACTGATATGGTAAAATGCATAGCTGTGGAATCTGAAGGACAATGGCTAGCATCAGGTACCATAATAATCTTGTATATATCTCTCTCCATTCATTCATCCATTAATAATTTATTTGTCCATTAACTCATGTATCCATCCATTTGTGTATGCATTATCTATAATTTTAGCCTCTGATGATCTAACATTAAGACTATGGGAAGTGAAGACTGGTCGCTGTGTTAGAACAATACCTCTTTATGGGAAGCCATCCTCACTGGAGTTCTGTCCTAATACTACAATGTCACTACTCTCTTTAACACTGTAAGACTAAGTCGATATTATTTAACCCCTTGCTGTCAACATAGTGAACAGTCTGTCGTCATTATTAATCATGGACTTGGAGATCGTTTAGTTGTCATGGCAACAGATTCTGCCCTTGCATCTACTGGAGAGGAAGAAGGTAATGAGGAGGGAGTCCTGTGGAATGGAGGGACTACACAACAGAGGAATATCAACAAGGATATAGACTATATATCAGCATGATAAAGTAGGTATATGATAAGATAAAGCACATGTCCCTCTCTCTCCTCCCTCCCCTAGAATGTACGTCAAGTCACTTGGCATTTTAAAGGCGACTATTTTGCCTCAGTATTGAAGGAGGTTAGTAATAAAACTCTGATAATAAGCCACACCCACTAATTAGGTGGTACCAGTGCTGTTTATATACACCAATTATCAAAGAGAAGATCGCAAGTCAGTCAATTTTTGTCATATTACTCTCAAAATATTAATGATTTTCAGAATCCTTTAAGTCTTTGAAAGGACTCGTACAAAAGGTTTTATTTCATCCAATACAACATTATTTTTTGTAGCAGTAAGTTTATTATTAATGATGCTAGCCTCATTTCCATTCCATTAGACTCAGACTTATGTCAGAATATATAACTTAATAAAACAGGAAATAAGTAAAAATTAATTACTGGTGTAAATGGATTTCAAGTATCGCTATTCATCCTCAAGGTAATAAAGACTCCACCCATCATTACGCCATCGCCTACTCATATAATTACTGGTATATTACAGGTGATAATTTAATTATTGGTAGTTATGATAAAAAATTATGTTGGTTTGATATGGACTTGTCAGTAAGACCTTACAAAATGTTAAGGTATATTATATTTTGTTAATATTTTATGCACTATAAATTATAGACATCATCGTAAAGCTATTCGTCAAGTCTGTTATCATAGGAGTTACCCCTTATTTGCTTCTTGTAGTGATGATGGTACAGTTATTATATGTCATGGAATGGTCTATAGGTATATTAACTCAATATATAAGCATATGTGTTATATGGAATGTAAATTTATAGTGATTTGATGCAGAATCCTCTGATTGTGCCTGTGAAAAGTATTACGAGGTCATTCACTGTTGATACTTTAGGTGAGTCACATGACTAACATATGACTTTCACATGACTGCTAATTATCATCACATGACAATTAGATTATTGTCACATGATACTATGTAATTGTCACATGATCAGTGATATTATCATGTGAATATGTGTCCATACCACATTGTGTGACAAGTAACAATAGTATCTCATGTGATGATAATATCATTGTCATATGACCCTAAGTTACATCATTTTTATTAATAATAGGGATACTGGGCTGTACATTTCATCCAACACAACCTTGGTTATTTTCAGCTGGTGCAGACTCCTTTATTAAATTGTTCACATGACATTGGTTTCCATGGCAACACACAATTCAATCAATTATTAACAAAATATATAATAATTAGTGTGGATGTGAATATGAATTTTCTAGTCACATGACATGTTAGCATGTTACCATGACAACTAACATTTCACGAAAAATTTAAAAGAAAATGGTGGACTAAATTAACAACATCTACTACCCCCCTCCTCCTCCTCCATCTTGTCTTCCTGGTCCACCTAATGCTACTGTTATTATCTGGCATAGTAGTACTATTCTCGCGACTTCTTTCATGAAGTAATCTGGCCAATGCTTCAAATGCATCTTGGACACCCTTACCAGTCTTGCATGACTCATAGCATCTTTATCAAAAGCATGCATTTTTGAAAATTGTTCAGCTGTGAATTCGTCAACTTCAGGGTCTAAATCAATTTTGTACCTATCAACATGCGCGGACGGCATTAGGAGCAAAACTTTGTGCGTCTTTTTCCACTGTGTGAGAAAATGCAACGAGGAGACATCAGTGACACTGTAAATGAAAACAGCGGCATGAGCATTACGATAATAGTTACGAGTGAGTGTTCGAAAACGTTCTACACCTGCTGTATCCCATATCGACATCTATAGAGGGGAAATGGGCGTGGCTTAATCAATAGTACTGATCACATAGACCTACACTATATCTTTGATATTAATATTAGTTTTAACTCACTGTAATATTTTCCCCATCAATTTTAAAGACTTTTGTTGTGCTATCAATGCCTGCAGTTGCAGTGGATAATTCCATCAAACGTATTATCTTTAAGTCGTCGAAACAGGGAAGTTTTTACCGACACCTAACTCGCCTAGTAAAAACAACTTTATATGTAGGTCCACGGCTAAGAGCCATGATTTTAACAGTTAAATCAATTGGAACTATCTTTGATCAGCAATAATTAAGCATTAATTTCTAAGGGGTGTGGTTTTACAAGGGGAGTAGCTCTATTTTTGATAGCATAATGTCCTTGTCAACTCTAACTCGTACTGATCAGCGCCGTCTCGATTAATCTATCATAAAGTATGTCTTGCTGGATGCCTGCTGTGGGTAAAAGCAGTTTCTTTGTAACCGTCAAAAACTGGTCAATTTCCTTCTGAAATCACAACATCTCGAGGTCTTGATGTTCATCACGAACCACGAAAGATTAATGGAGAATTTATATAGGGTTAGTAGAAAAAAATATAAATTCACATTTTATTTTTTGCATAGCTTTCCATTAACGATACAATGGGTTTAGATAGAGTGGGTACTCTGACGTCCAATTTCTTCAAAGGAGCTGTTTGTGTAAATGTTTATGTTCAGTGTAGAAGAAATATCGTCGCTTGACAATCTTGACGAAATTTGTCCAGGAAGCTAAACAATATATAAACAGTAAAAAATGTTTTTTTGCTTTAGTTGGGACAAAAATGATCTTCTTGCTGAGATTACGGAAGATTTTATGGAGGAAAAAAGAAAACAGCTTGGTTGCGATAAAACGTATTTAATATCTTCAAAGAGTGGAATTGGACTTAAAGAACTTTTGGACGATGTTGCTGTGAAAATAATTGAACAATTTAAAAATACTCTAGATGGTCGTATTCAACTTCAACCAAATCTACAAGAGACATCAAGAAAATGTCCTTGCGGACGAAATAACTAAAAAAATTAAATATATAGTTATTATTATTATTATTATTTTTTACTTTTTAAAAGTACTCTTAATTAATAATTAATTACTATATATAACAATTGGAATTTATGTTAGCAAATAGCATAGGCGTGCCCTTGTCAACAGCAATACATGAGAACATGTCGAGTCCTGATACGCGCCATGATTACGAAGTGATCTTATGGGAGATGCTGGAGTGGGTAATGACTACACTTTTCCTCTATCTTCAAACTGGTCAGTTTTGTGAATGACGATATGAGACTAACTATGGGTGTTGACAGCATGTTTAAAACTATCAAGGTTGATGGACACGATATAGTGGTAAGTTTATAAGGAAGTTCTGTATGTTTTAAAAAGATCTGTTATAATATTAGACCCTAAGTATTATTTATTGAGTTGTAGCTGGTAGAAGCAAGAATTATACATCGCGATAATACTGTTGTTAATATGTGTGTGGGTGTATAGCTGGTAAAGATTTATATACATTATGACTAGCTAGTGCTCTTGTTAATATATGAGTGGGTGTAAGCGTGTGATGACTCAAAACAGATAATTATTAAGAAATAGAAAGTATTTTCTGTACATGAGATATGTTTGTGTTAAGACCATATTACTAATAACTATATCGTTATCTCTTGCAGCTTAAAATAAATGATACTGGCGGTAGTGAACGGTTTCGTACACTCACAGCTGGTTTTTATCGTCATGCTCAAGTTGTCATTTTAATGTATAGTATGGAAGATCAATATACATTAGATAGCCTGACTGACTGGATTGAGGAATGCATTGAACAAAATGAGCGACCTGATGACCTATTTTGGATATTAGCTGGAAACAAATCAGATTTAGATAATGAAGTTGATCCAAAAACAGTTGAAGCATTTTGTCAAAAATATAAAAAACTCATCCTTTTTTTATCTCTGCCAAAAATGGCAACAAAGTCAACGAGTTAATTACCTATGTTGCTAAGTCAGTTCATGATATTCGTACATTAGGAGGAACCAAAAAGAATGTAACCGAGTCATCTAGTATCAAAGTTAGTAAACACATCGTCTAGACAAAAATAATAGTGTGGTATGTAAATGTTAGTATTTTCTATTTGTGTGTTTTATGACACAGTTTATAATAGTTATTTTTATTAATTAATATATCGTGTAATTAATAGGAGTGGTCCATCTTTTAATGTACCACAATTTTTTGCTTAAATATAACCCATTGAGTTCAAAATTATTTTCATTTATTTTTCTTGTCTTTTGCCTGAGTTGAACTATCAACTAAAAATGTTGTATTTAAATTTTATAATACAATTTTTTAAATATACCATTTGTTGACTGTGAACTTGAAGACTCTGCTTCAACACGACCTACAAATGGACAAATGAAAGATAAATGGACAGATAAACATGCCTTCTGTTCTTCTGAAGAAAGCTTTGTGCAAATTGAGTAGCCCCTCCTCCCTTTATTGAAAGTGACTTTTGCATTGAAGTGTTCTCCTGAAATATGACCATAATATCATATATATTATATATGGAACAAAACCTTCATTGTTGGTGTGTTCAATAACAATAAAATTAGCTCCAAATATAGGTTGGTTCACCTGTTAATAATATCAACAATATATGACTTTGTCACCCACTTTGTATTCACTTGAATAGCTTTGTATGTTTGTTAAAGGTATAGTTGTTTGTATTTGAGATTGGTCATCTGAAACTGGAACTGGACCTGTGTAATGAGTGAATAATAATTAGTCTCATTCCCAGTCTCTCAGGAATGAGACTTTTCACCTCTGAAGCTGTTAGTGTAATTTGTGAGAGTTGAGTTGTACTGGAAGACATGTCATCAAATGACACAGTTACTCCAGTAAATTTTAACTAAAAAGGGAACAATGAAGAAAACAAAAAACAATTGTTCATTACCTGGGAGTAGCCATTTTAACACCCCCGCACTTAATTACACACACAATGGAGGTATCAAAAGATATGGTAAACGATGGACCAGGTCTGAAATATTTAGTTGTTGGAGATACTGTTAGAAGAAGCAAAGACAGAAGACAGACAACGACTGGTAGTATTTTTTCAAAGAACTTCTAAGATATAAAGTTGATCTGTTAATTTTACATGTCAATTAATCTGATAATTAGGAGGTTTTCCTCCTCAAGGTTATCCAGAGAGTGTCAGCGACGATTACTTAGAATACCAATATGGGACACAGTCCAAGTGGGTGTGGTCAGATATTAAGCCACACCCTCATTATTTTATAGGCATTCTGTTCTTATATTACCGTACTTTAGCAACCCATGCTATGCTCAAAAGGAGTGGGCGTGGGAGATAGCTCCCGCCTCTCCAGTAGCAGCCACACTTACATGGATACTTAAAGGTATATATGTACATGTCACGAGGTCAAAGTTCATTTTATAATGTAGATGGTTTAGGGAATGGTGGGACGAATTGTGTTTTGCTTGGCTACGAGGGTAAGTGATAATGTCATATAATGATTAATAATGATGTCATGTTATAAGTACTGATTTAGACTGCAATGCAAAAAAATGGAGGTATATAATGTATGAATACATATGACTTTCCTTATATGGTATACAGATTAGTTGCTGATGTATTAAATTGATATTGCATTGTGTTTGGAGTTGCTAGCACCATTATTTCCTTCTAATCTTTCTCTTGATTGCGTGCATGGCCAGTATTACCAAAGGTAACCATGATCACATGATCCAGTTAATCTTTAATTGTGCGGCAATAGTGGGTGTGGCTGGAGGAGCCACCCGAGCTGCATTAGTCCAAACCATCAAGCTAGACGAGACAACATGGCTGACGTCTCTGCTAAAGATGGTAGTCAGGTATACTAGTTAAGTATTATTTAATATTTAATTAACTAATAATTAACAGGAGACATTAGTTAATCTTGCTGGTCGACAATATAGGTCTTATTTTAAACTCCATTGGTTGCTAGTCACAACAGGGTAATTGTGTCATTGTATGGCTCCACCCATTACCACACCCACTAGATTAGTATGGCTATTGTTCTTAGTTTTCACATTGCTTCATTTATTTATTTGCTAACTATCAAGCCATATCAGTTGTTTCCCATGGAAACACTAAAACCCATCTCGTCTCCATTTACTAATGAAGATTCTATTGTCTACGGGTGCAATAGTCACACCCCCCCTATAATTAACAAACAAGAGCCATTATTGAGGGTAAGTAGATATTGTCCCAACATGGCATAAACTCATATATCTACAGAACCTCCACGGATATTTAGAGTATCGTATGGTGCATCTCTCTCTCAGTATTAACAAAGTATGATTATGTTTAATTTGACAACACTGGCAGTCTCCCATCATATAAATGCTCTTACTTAGTATTGCTTAACTTTAGCGACAGCTAAGTAGTCTTAGACCATTTAGCTATCAGCTTAATGACTTTTGTTTATATTCTTCTCTCCTATGTTATGTTAATGTTTCAGTTCTCAAGAATATTCCAAAGCTTTCTCACAATATAATAAAGGCCAAAAGTTTATCATACACATGTCACATGTCAATAAACAAAGTAAGTGTGCGTCATACATATGTACATGTACTTGTGTTTGCATGTGTCTAGTTAATATTGCTTTCAATGAAAAATGTGATGTTTTGGACCAGCTACAGGCCGGTATGATAGCTGAAGTGGTCGAGTATATCTGTGGTAACTATGGCAACAGTCCTTATCTCTCAAAATAATGACAAGACTATTCAACATGCTCTAAATAGTAGGATATAAATGGATGGATGGTTTAAAAATGGATGCGTGCGTAACTTGACATATCTTTGTTTTTAGGTGATAAAGATATGACAATTGTATCTGTTGCTGAAGATATTGTTGCTGACCAGTTTTCTAGTCTGATTACTCAAGTCCAAACATCAGGATGGATTACTTCACATCATTTTATTAGGAATACAGGAATGGAGGTATTCCTGGGAATGACAGCCACTATCAATGGACAATGTTCCTACATGTCAGCATTGCGTTTGAACTATAATAATTATTATTAATTATTTAAAACACACTATAATTATAGATAAAAATTGTTTAGTTAAAATTTAATTTTTAAGGCAACATTTTGGCCATTTTTTTTTCCGAACTTATAGTTTTTTTGATTAAAGTCTGATTGTTGATCAAGTCTTTTTTCTAGATGACCGTAGAGTTCCTGAGTGTTATCAGGTCTTTTAGAATAGACCCTCAGAAACCAGTCGACTAAATTTATCATGTACATCACTCACGTCTCGTTCACTAGTATAATGTAAAAACACAAATGTTGTGGAATTTGGTATAGAGATATAATATCAGCGACCAATCTCGTGTTTCCGATCCCGTTCCAAATTCTCCCCCGTTCCTGTTATTACACCAAAGAGAGAGAACACAATTGTTAGACTCTGCCCTAGCTAGTTTTGACCATTGTCCCAATATCCATTATAGAATCAGGTTTTGTTACGTTCATAAATCAATATAACACCATTAGTGTCTCGGAATCATAACTCCGCGTAACTCCAAGACTACCATTATGAGTCTCCATATCTCCTGTATCCCCATACCTGGACCTAATGAGGAAGACCCTAAAAATCAAATTTTAATGAGTACAATACTCACCATAACATTGCATCGTTACATTTACACATAAGAGTGACTTTTGTACGACCTCGACTGGGATTGTCCACAGTCAAGAGATGTCAATATATTGTTACCAAAATCCACATCTACAGGAGTATTTAACATATTTAATAAAGTGTCTCCCTATCTCCTTCATTCCAGCTAAAATAATTTTATAAGGAGATTGAGGAACTTGCGACATCCACCATTATTCCTGACTCAAACGCTAAATGGGCGTGGTGCCTACTCTGCGTATCTGATCACTCATCACTCCACCCTACAACTTTACTTTATATTCGCGACTAGCTCAGTCTACACAAGCAGTCGCTACAATGAATTATACGTTTGTTTTAGCTGGTAAAACTTGGAGTAGGGAAAAGTGCTATATTTAGGAGACTACAGAAAGATGAAATTTTGGGTAACACCACCATTGTCTAACGGATTGTCTAAAAGTAATGAGAATGGAGCACCAAATATATCATGTCCATTGAGAAATCAAGATTTTAACGGTACATACATTAAAGCGCTGAATGATGGATGAATAACTGCAGCATTATTATTTAATGCAAAAGTAATATCATTATATATATATCATTGTATATAGTGTTGATGATATCTTTAAGTCTGCCATAGTTAACTATCTAGTAGCTATTATGTTACTGATGTGTTGGGGGGGAGTTCTTCAGGGATGTTTGATGTGATCATAGAACAAAATATTTTTTACAATATTAGCATTATTCCTATACACTGGATTCAGCTATAATTGTAAAAGGATGTCTGTCGACGCCCTTCATTATTAAACTGGTGATAGAAATACAGAGGGCCATTATCTGCAATTGAATTAAGCATTTATCCTTACGATTTATACCCTGGGGGACATGGTGGATTATGAGCGTTATCATTCGATGACTTCTAGTTATTTCAGATATTCCCACTATCAGTTAGTTATTTTAGTGTACGATGCATCTGATCAAGCTTAGCAGTCTCTGTGCATTGAGATTTTGGATTGACGAAGCAAGGAGAAAACAGTGCATTAAAAGAGAAAAAGTATCCTTGTCATTATGGGCTACTAAAATCAGATATATTTTGTCTGAAAATTCTCCTACACTCCTGAAGTGACTGCTTTTTTATCTGAATACTCCAATTCCAGAATCCTTACATTTTTGTGTTTCAGCAAAAACAGGCTCTCAAACTCAAAGATTCATTTCATCAATTAATGAACATTATATGATACAAATATTATTGTAACTAGCAATAGTACTAATATCAGTGTAACTTCATCTATACCGAGAGAGAGATGTTCATGGAGGAGATAAGCTTTGTAACTTTAAATTACGACATTTGCTTTAATTTAACATTTTGTATAATAGTTCATGCTAAAAGCAGTTTGGTGTTTGTAATGTTAATTTTATTTAAAAAATATGAATTATGTACAATACTACGGACCCCTTAATAAAAGACTTTAAAATAAGATTCATAAATTAAATTATCTATACAATAATTGTATTGATAACAATATTCATAAGTTAATTCTCGAAAGAATAAATCAATATGGCTACTTCTGATGGAGTTTTATCAGTATTCATTTGTTCTCAGTGGGATGGCTGGGTTGGGAAGACGTCGATTTTCAATTATATCAAACGACAAGCTGAAAAAAAAACGGCGATCTGGTAGAATGGTCGCGAATGACGGCGGCCTGGATTTGTTGCGTCTTTTTTCAAGTACGGTACGCGGTATTTAAGTGTAAGGTAAGAGAGTCCATTGACGAACATAAGACAATGATAGACGTAAATTTATGGCTTGAGTTTATTGCTTAAGCTTTGTCTATAAACAGTATAACTTAATTTATTTAATTGTCAAAATAATTCATTAAAATAATTACCATATCTACTTGAAACTATTATTATATATATCTATATATATATATATATATGTATATCTTTGATGATAAATAATAGTTATGTAATCTTAGCGGTAACTGACAATGTTATCTTGGTTGTTATTTCAAGGGGTCAGTAGTTTTGCTGATGTGTGAAATAAACTTATTACCACATACCGTATGCAATATATTTTTTATCAAAGTATAACATTGACATATATGGTTCATTATAGCATGCCAATGTCCCAGTGCATGAATATAGTGATAATTATCAGAACAGCTTTACTATTTTCATGTAAAGTTATGAATTATTATCACTTAATCTATTATTATAACAATGGTATTATTACAATAGTGTCAATTTGTATCTTGTTATTCTTTTTTGTCCGTCTTCTGTCTCTCCATCTTTCTGTCCGTCTGTCACTCACCTTCTCTGTCTATTCTTCTTCTCTCTCTAGATATCATTATTTTGATACTGTGGATTAGAACGTATGCATCTCTCACTTCAAACTATTATCATCGCTGTCATGCAGTTATTCTTGTTTATCTCAATGATCAATGATCCCAGATAGACTAGACAACCCCGAACTTGTTTAAAATATACATGTCCATCGAGAGTGCTCTTTCCATACAACAAGTCACCTGATCTACTTGTTTTTACACTCTGGGGTAACAATAATGAATCTGGTTTCGTCATTAGACGAAAGTATGTAGTTCACTAGTAGAACATATTCATGCTTTTCAAGAGATTCATCCATACCATCAGATCTTCAGTTTATTGCATAAATCCACATACAGGTAAAGGAATTGACGATTTTGCACTTGATAAACTTGTCTATGAAGTATATCTTAAATTGTCCGGCCTAAAGTAAGATTCGGTTTTAAACTCCTAACATACTGGATGATAATGATGATTTAGCAGAGAAATAACTACGTTAGAACGTGAAGAGCGTTGTCGTACACCATTATCTCAACCAACTAAGCAAAGGAAATGTTGCAAGTAAATGTTTCTTGTGTTTTGTTTTTTCAGTTTTAGCAACAATTTTTTATTAAAAAAATGTTTTATATCAAAACAATATAAATACAAACCTCAAAATTATTAGTTATCAGCTGAAAAAAAAAATAATTATCTAATTAATATACATTTGACCATAACAGAAATATATTTCACAAATAATAACTACATTAGTCTAGGCTGCAAAAACTCCACCCCCCCTCATGCAAGGCTACACCCATAAAATAAAGTATATTTAAAGTTAATGTACTTTAGGCGCTGACCGATCCGCTACACAGACTGTGCTTTGCGAAGTCTCTGTTTGTGAGGGCTTGAGCAATCGCAACTTGAGCCGTTAGTATCATCATCCTCGTCATCTACAGTAAATGGTGTGGCGGATTGGGTAATGGTCTAGATCCGAGTTTCCGTGTGGTTTGGTTGTGTTTCCTGTGGATAGACCCTTTTCTAGGTCTAGGTAAAGTGGCAGGAATGTAACCGTGAGTAATGATTCTGGCTCTATTTGGGGGCTTATTAAATTGATTAGGACGTCTCAATATCAACAAAGGGTCTGCTCCTGTTCATTATTTCCTGTTGCGATTGTCAGAGATGAGGGCTGCTGATAATGCCTGTGTTGAGAGATGACGAGGTCCCTTGTATGTGGGGTTCTGTTGAGGGATAGTGGTGACCATGATCATGTAGCAATAAGGGGGACTGGCACTCGCGATTGAAGAGTGGGTGGAGTCTGGCACACTGTGGGGGATGAGAGCTGTTGGAGACCAGACTGACTTTTGAGGGAGAAACTGAGACATAAGCGGGAGGTAACAGGAACCATCATACATTTCTTTTCAGGAAGTGGTTGGCCGTGCATACCCTGATTGTGTGAGTGGAAGACTCTGACCCATAGAAAAGGGTGGAGCATGGAAGGTAACTCTGAAGACGGGGGAGGGGGTAGGAAGGAGGGATGTGGGGAGGTCCAAGACCAGGTGATTCCGGCAATGTCATCATTTATTGCTCCAGAATCCATGAGTATTTATAGGACCTGATATTGACATCCTCATTGGAACTTCAAGTGAAGATTTGATTCTGATGCTGACCAAGGGTAGACATTTTCCAGACTGTTTGAGACGATTACCGAGGACCTGATACAGTGGTATTTGCCAATTCTATTATAAAATCGATAATAACATTAATTTGATATTATCTGTACCTCAATATAATCTCTAAATTTTCAGGTAGAATAGATGGAGAACTTGCTGACTTCTTGAGACAAGAACTAAGCTCATTTGAAGTCGTTCTAAGTCACTAGTCAAAGTCAACTCATTTGTCCTAAAGTTTAAGAATGAGGATAATAGTGTGGGAATGAGGACATGTAGTATGGGAATGAGGATAATAGTATGGGAGAATGAGGAGGTGTAGTATGGGAATGAGGGATGATAGTATGGGAGAATGAGGACGTGTAGTATGGGAAATTGAGCATAACTCCACTGCTTACCAGAACTGACATAAAAGCATTGCTAAGTGTTGAAAACCACACCCCCTTTCTTTCTTTCCACCATAAGACGACTCATTTGAACTTTCTCTTTCATTCAGTATCAGCAACTCTCTTATCTGTTTCCTATAAAATGGATGAATAGTTCAATATGGATACATATTACACTCTCAAAATGGATGTACTATATCATATTATGGATGAAGATAACAATTTATAGTACAAAAATGGATATACTATTAAAATGAAACACATATTTACACTCTTAAAATGGATATACTGTATACTATAAAATGGACATATAATGACATTGCTATAATAGTTGACTAATGATCGCTATCCAATGAGTACTCTATTCCACCACAAAGCATGTGCTCTCTCTCCCCTTATCTCACACCCCAAAATATTGGACACTAGCCAACACTAAGTTTTATATGACACATACTGTTTGCATCTGTTCGTATGCTGTAAGAGAGGCCTAGATTCTTGTCTAGTGGGAATAAAATGAGTAAACAATAATGTGTAATTATAAGGGGGATGTACTTTTCTTTCGTTTACTCTCAAGAGTTTTGTTTGCTTTTGACTGTAACTTTGACCATTTCCTTTGTATCTTTAATAGAACGAGTCATTTCTATATGATATAAATATGTATGTTGTGTTATAAGATGTTAGATGTTTAATGTCACATTGAAACTTATTATCAAACAAACATACACCATATGTGAGTAGGTGGAGTTTTAATACATAGCTGAATGAGTACATATAAAAATGGATGGCTGACAGACAATGATAGACAAACAGATATACAGACAGACAGATAGATAGATAGACAAAACAGATGGATGAATGGATTCCTAGATATTGATTGCCTCAATAACCAAACATCCATTATATCATTTATGACATCATCTCATATATGTGATACCTAACAATAACACACTAGACGACTAAAACCACTACTACAATATGAAAAGCTGTTAATTTGAGGTTAGAAAATTAGACAACAGACAGTAACATGATTAATGACAATTTATAGTCTGCTCATGTTGTGAGCACGTGTCACATACCACTATGGTATGTACTATTATCACAGACAATGTATTATACATCTTCAATATATTGTCAGTAGCATATATATCATATCACAGAGTATGACATCAGATTTCTTAAAATTTTATTCTGATCATTTTGGTTATGGTAACTAGACAAATCAACGTATTGTTAGCCACAAATACAACAGCAAACCGATATCAACTGTTTATTTAAGTACAAAACATTACATTGCAATGAGTAACAATGAATCGTGATATCTACTATAGTTCAATATGTACCTTTTTCGTGATCCTTTTCATCAGTCCAGAGAGAGACTTCTTCCATTCATCAAGGGCGGTTACCGACAGTGTTTAAAAGTTTTTTGTACTGATGGAACTACAAGAAAAATGATGTTAGTTATGTTGTCTTGATGGTTGTTATAACAGAAATAAACATTGTTTAAATACCAATCGTGTTTGATAAGTTCCCACATCACAGTACCAACCACCTGAATATACTTATGGTGGTCCTCATTGTTTACATTCTTTTATTAGTATATGCGGGGATGACTCCTACGTCAGCAGTTTGAAATGGTCCCCTTAAATATCTATATTTTTCTCGGTCCACTTTCATTTATTTTATTTTTTCATACACAGTACCTATTACAACACATTACTAACCAAAA